>NC_068418.1:2328557-2356275 GCF_023724105.1 Carassius gibelio
AGACCCCAAATGCAATATTCCTCAGTGGAGTACCCTTTATTGGAGTTCATGGGTACTCCAGCTGATGACTGTGACATAGTGCACCCCCCTCCCCCCCAAGGAGTGGCTTCCAGATGCTCCTAACTTAGAACAGTCAAAGTTCAGGTGGGAGGTGGAGCGGAGGCAGAACAGGGGAAGGGATGGAGGGCCAGGTCCATATGGAAGTGGATGGAGCAGGGTGCCAAGTGAGGAGCAGGCAAATCAGAGAGCCAGCTTGAGACTGGCGAGGTGGGAGCCCACCAGGATGGGGTAGGAGGAGCAGAACCCCTCCAGGGCAGGGCAGACGAGCAGAAGCCCAACAGGGTGGGGCAAATAGAACTGGAGGCCACTACAGCTGAGCAGATGGGACAGAAACCCACCAGGGTGGAGCAGAGGACCACCACAGCTGAGCGGACGGGACAGAAGCCCACCAGGGTGGAGCAGAGGACCACCACAGCTGAGCGGACGGGACAGAAGCCCACCAGGGTGGAGCAGAGGACCACCACAGCCGAGCGGACGGGACAGAAGCCCACCAGGGTGGAGCAGAGGACCACCACAGCCGAGCGGACGGGACAGAAGCCCACCAGGGTGGAGCAGAGGACCACCACAGCCGAGCGGACGGGACAGAAGCCCACCAGGGTGGAGCAGAGGACCACCACAGCCGAGCGGACGGGACAGAAACCCACCAGGGTGGAGCAGAGGACCACCACAGCCGAGCGGACGGGACAGAAGCCCACCAGGGTGGAGCAGAGGACCACCACAGCCGAGCGGACGGGACAGAAGCCCACCAGGGTGGAGCAGAGGACCACCACAGCCGAGCGGACGGGACAGAAGCCCACCAGGGTGGAGCAGAGGACCACCACAGCCGAGGGGACGGGACAGAAGCCCACCAGGGTGGAGCAGAGGACCACCACAGCCGAGCAGACGGGACAGAAGCCCACCAGGGTGGAGCAGAGGACCACCACAGCCGAGGGGACGGGACAGAAGCCCACCAGGGTGGAGCAGAGGACCACCACAGCCGAGCTGATGGCAGGGCAGGACGAGAGTTCATAGACAGCCTCCATAGCCATGACAGGACAGAACGATACTTTATGGACGGTCTCTGTAGCCATGACAGGACAGGCAGTGATTTGGTGGATGGCCTCCATGGCTGTGACAGGACAGGCAGTGAGTTTTTGGATGTCCTCCATGGCCATCACAGGACAGGTCGTGAGTTCATGGATGGCCTCCGTAGCCGTGACAGGACAAGCAGTGAGTTCACAGAAGGGTACAACTGACACCTCTGCAGCAGTTGCCGCCACCTCTGGAAACGTCATAGTAGGTGCCACTGTCTCACGAGTCTCAGTGGTGGTGTATGCGGCCCAAATACTCCATAAAGCAATCCCCATTGTGGCAAGCATTACAGACAGGAAAAAGATAGAGTGAATGAGTTTCGGGAAACCAGCTGCATGTGCCGCCACCAGCGGTGGATCATTCACACTGGATACCAGTCTGGGAAACCGAAGAACTGACCTCAATGATCTAGGTGCAGCTGACAGGAAGTGACCTGACTCTGGACGAACAGCTGTGAAGTGACTTGATTCATGATCAACTGTGACTTGACGTGACTCATGAAAATCAACAGAGACTTGACTTGACACTGGAATGTCAGCTGTGGCTGCCATTTCTGGAGGAAGTGCCGCGACCCGACCTCCCTCTAGAGGGCGCATGCGAGGAGCGGGTTTTGGGCTGGCAGCTATCTTGTGCAGTGGTTCTGGTGGTTCAAGCTCCGCTGCCATCTATGCTTGACAATGTTGGAAATTTTTGGGGGGGTTTCAACACTGTCCTCTGCCTCACCCACAGTGAATGGAGAGACACACAACAAAAGAGCATATTCCATGGTGTCCCTCAACCTGCCACTAAATTCCCATCCAGGTAACAATGATTTAGTTGGTTCACTAAATGAGTCCAAAACGGAAAAAGTCCTTAAACAAAACTTCACCATTAAACAATACTTGATATGACAACTCAACTTTTTTAAAGTCATTGTATTTTAATACATTTTTTGTAAAAAAAAAAAAAAAAAAAGAAAGAGATTTAAGTCATTGATCCATCTATTTCACTTTACAAAAGCATACCAGTTCATGACCAAACTTGGGAGATGTTTAGAAGATAGACATATCCATGTCCTTTAACAACTTGAGAGCTGGACAGCTATTTTTAAGCACTGTGGTGAGATGTAATGTCCTGTGATGCAGAGTGTGTTGGGCGCTGGCCATGTGGATGAATTGCTGGCAGTAAGCATGGCCCTGCAGAGGCCCTTGTGTCAGGAAGTGATCAGAGCAAGTGAGGCTTGCCATTGACTCAAGAAGATTCCTGTTTGCTACAGTTGCTGGGCCAAAGCTCATCCGCTGCTCATGGATCACTGTAATTACTGGGCTGGGCATGGCCGGTTATTAGTTTAAGGAATGTCATGGGCGTATATCAAACCCAATTTTCTCTGTGGCTTGAGAGGACACTCGTCTTCCTCTCCTTCATTGCCTCTAAGGCTCTGTTGGAGCTGCAGATCTGTTGTTCTTTGTATTTCTCTCTCAGGCAACCATGTTGTCACTGTGGTTTAGACATAATGGCTTGTGGCATTTTGCAAGCTCATTTGATTGATTTGGAGAAAAAAAAACTTTCATATCTCAATTTGATTTATAAGATTTTACTCATGTCATTGTTATCAGAAGAGCAAATTTAAATCTGTACTTCCAGTTGGTCAGTATGTCCTATGTTTCTATATTTTATTTTGAAACAAGACTTCTGGGTGATAGGTACTAGTTTGTCACTGCTTGGACCTCAATTTTCTCTCTTGTAGGTAAGAGTGGAGAGCCATGAGTGCAGGATGAGTCAGCAATAATTTTGGTCCTTTTTCCCAGAAGAGAAATTGTTAATCTGAATAAAAAGTTAATTCGATTTTTTTTACGAGTGCTCTTGCATGTACTGTAGATTGCCTTAAATGATCTAAAAGCCACCAACGTAAATTCATTCAGTCAGTGATATTTCTTTTTTTTTTTGAAGTGAAATAAAAACAAAAAACAATTCACATCTGCTACACAATTCTTTCTTTTGTTATCACACCTTTATTTTTTTAAGCTCACGGGTTTTGACTGTTTTTCCACCTTTATGCAAATCTAGTCATGTATGCTGCCAGGTGGTCTCAAAGGCAGCCGGTGGGGCTGCCATCTCTGTGATGACTGACTGAAAGCTTGATGGTTGCCCTGAAGCCTGAAGAGGGGAGACGGGGGACCAGGAAACGGGCTCTCTCCCCAGCCGTGAGTGCTCCAGCGTGGATCTGAGGACTGCACCAGATGGTGGATTTGGCACTGCCACAGGGGTGCAGGGGAACGCAGAGCCTTAGATTGAAAATGGTCTGCTGCCAATCAAACTTCTCTGAAGCTCACTGAAGCTCACTGGCAGTCAGTGACTCCTTTCTTTACACCTGTCCTGACAGAAGTATGTGTAAGTAAACTTTGGAGGATCATTTTGAACTATTAACAATCTAAAGGGATCTTATTTGTACAGTATGTATACATATATCTATACAGTAAATATATTTTACATATATCTATACATTATCTATAATATATTTTTAGAAATGCACTATCACACAACATATGTGAAGTGCAAGTGACATACAGCCAAGTATGGCAACCCATATTCAGAATTCATGCTCTGCATTTAACCCATCAGCCATCAGCCAGTGGGCAGCCATTTATGCTGCGGCGCCCGGGGAGCAGTTGGGGGTTCAGTGCCTTGCTCAAGGGCACCTCAGTCGTGGCCCGAGACTCACACACAACCTAAGGGTTAGGAGTTATACTTCACAATACACAGCTTCCCCTTCACATATATATGATATTTACATCATCTAAAAAAAAATACACACATAAAATCAAGATTTACTATATCAACTCACAGTTTCTATTAAAAATATACTTACAATACAATACAATAATACAATAACAAGTGGCTTTGTAGTATATTAGACATTAGATATCCGATTCATGTAAATGTTAGATATATCGGATATAGAATATTGATTATTGTGTTGGACAAATTGGGCCTTTGAGTCAAAAAGGTTAAAAATCATTGAAAAAAGACCATTAAAGACCTCTTTAAATCAAGATTCCGATTTTGTGGATTTTAGTCTGTAAAGGTCAACTATTATACCCCTTTTTACAGGATGTATTATAAGCAATATGTGGACTTTTTATACCGATCTCACAGTAATTCGTATGTATTTTACTAGGTGGCTTAATCGTTTGAATGACCACGTCTAAACCTACCCTTCACAGAAATCATGCAAAATTGTGATTTATAGAGCATACACATTTTACGAGCACATGCGTTCTCTGGGATCAAATCCATGATCGCACAATTACATATCAACGTATAATGCAATACTCTACCAACTGATCTACATGAAACCTGAATTATAGTGCAAATAAAAGTGTACAAAATTAATATGAAAATTTATGTTGCCAATAGTGGGGAAACTGTAGTATACACTCTGATGGGTGGTTTTTCAGGGATATTGGTTGTAGGACAGGTTGTTTTTATTCCTGTCTCTTTAAATGCAAATAAGCAACTGCATTCCGCCCCCTTTTCCAGTATAGGGCAGGACTGTGCCTTTACAGTTTGTACCTCAGATATTCTGCCAAAAAAAAAACATCTGTTTGTTTTTGATTATCATGTCTATAGCACTGAAATGATGTGTTTTCACATGGCATGTAGGTACTAAACTAAGTTTTCTTTCATGTCTTGTTGTGCGTAAACTGTCAAATAAATTGTAGGGTGGCTGTGTACACACACTGCCAACACAAAATCATTTTCAAACAATAGGTAAAAGTGAATTTTGCATAATAGTTGCCCTTAAAGCTTTACACCTCTAAAATAAATCTACTTCTAGCAGATATATTAATTTTAAAGGTACAGTTTTGCTCTCCTGAAAAACTAAACAAAAATACTGATGACTCATCTTGGACTACACAGATATTAGTCTAATCAAATACTCTCTAGAATTAAAATGGTCTGTCCTAATACTACCTGCACTTGGCAGCAAGAAGCAAATAGAAATGATTCATGACTGTGATGTATTTTCAGCCTATTGGCTTTTATCTTTTTTTATTATTGGAAATACACAGGAAAGAAAACAACTTGTTAAGTGAGTCTTTAAACTGTGAAATGTCAACCTCGTGTTACAGAACCCATTCATCATTTTATTTATACTCGTTCAGTCGTAAATATCAATACCTGTCAGTTATTTTTTTTTTTAAGTTTAATTTGCTTGACTGACAAGATCTCTTATTGAAGGCAGGTGCCTTCAGGCCTTGAGCTCCACATTTGAGTCCAAGTGTTCAAGCTGCATATTTACTGGTAAGAACAGGCCGTTTGTGTGGTTTGTGTGTAAATATTCTTGGTATGCAGATCGTTGGCTGTGAGTCCTACTACCAAAGAGAACTTGTTTACTATGAATCCTGACCTTTCACAAGTGGTGAGCTTATAGACAGCAACTGCCTCCACAAGGGAATAAGCACTATGAGATTTACGTCTGTTTTTACAGGTTGTTTTTCTTACATCCCTGCTGGCAACAGCTTCTGCTTTGCAAGTATAACTAGAAAACTGCATTTAGAGAATATGGATTCAGAGCCACATTTACAAAAAACAAAAACAACAACAACAAAAAAGCCCCATCTTTGACCACTGTCTGATATTGCTTCTGGCGTGCCATTTGTGCTTTTGTCTTCTTTTGAACTGAATTCCTTTGTGACACCAAGATTTACTAGAGTAGCATGTCAGTGCTAACAGATGGATTTCATTGTACAGCGTGAGGAGTTAGTCAAGAGTTAGTGTATCAAGGACAAGTGGAAACTGGGCTGCAATAGTCTGTTCATAATTTTTTTTTCTCATCCACCAATTTGTGTGTTGTCTATATCGGATGAGTTTTTGAAATTGGGTGTAAGTGGGTTGAGTTGAACGTTGCTCCACACAAACTCCATCTCTGTAAATGCTGTGAGTTTAGGTCTTTTATAACATCCATTTGAAAACGCAACATGTGCCAACAATTCTCTTGTCAGCAAGCTAGAAGCGTTCAATGATAAGCTCTCCCTGTAGTTTTCTTCCAAAATAAAAGCTATATAGTTTAATATTTGAAAGCTAAGAAATGTAAAAATGATCATTATCTTCCATAAACTTATTTTTCTTCTTCCTCTTCTTCTTCAGTCACATTAAATAGGTACCATAAATACTAATGGAAAATAAATGTACTAAAATATATTGAAATACATTTATTTCATGCTAAGTACATTTACATATTTATGTGCTTAATAAAAATACCATGGCCTAATTGTACTTTTTTTTTTCAAAGTTTACTTAATACACTTTAGTTGTGTGGAGGTAGTGCTGAAGTCCATCTAAAGATACACTGAAGTATATTTGATTGTGCTAAAGTGGAACTATTGCAGGTATACTTCAGGTACACTTTCAATATCTGGCATTTAAAGACACATATTATTCAAAGATTATTCACAAGTAGTGCTCCAAATAAAATGTAATCATAATTTTAATATCAGTAAGTCTCAAATGATATGTTTATAGACTTGAACTATACTTATTATGAAATAAAGGAATTTAAATACAGTATACTACTTTTTGCCAGGGTATACAGTCTAGGATGAGTTTTTCCCTATATCCCCATGCTAGGGAGATTGGCATCTTTTCCTTTTTTTACCCTTGATGAGGTTGAATTCCTGCTTATGTAATGGAAGGAACTCTGAGGTTTGAATTTTTGTGCATAAAATGTGGTTTTGAGCCATTTAGGCTTTTTTATCTTCATATGAAAAAAGTGCGTAAGCATTTCAAGTATAACTGCATTTTGTCATGAAACATTTTTTGTTATGCGAGAAGATTTTTTCCTTTACCTTTTTGTCTTTCTTTTCAAATGGAAGATGAATCAATTCCATATGGTCCTTGTTCTTGATAACAATTAAATATGCATTAAATAAGCAATTTTAGTGTGCATTTATTGCAAATTAACTTATGATTGGTGGACTACTTGTGTTGTTCAGATGGTTTAGTCAACATTGATACATCATGTTATAAGCTGTAAATGTATCTGGTAATCAAAAGTCCTCTTCATCCTTTGAAATCCACTTCATTTCTGAAGATAAAACAGCTTTCATCTCTAGACATTGTCCTAGTAATTGGGCTGAAGGAAAGTGAGGTTCTAAGATCTAAAGACATTAAAGTAGGAGAGGGATAAACATAGAAAAGAGGACACAAAAATCCCATCTGCAGGTGACTACAAAGGGGCTGTGAGGACCCCAGCTGCTGACTAGGTCAAATGTAGTCAAGAATCTCTGTATCTGACAAGACAAATAACTTGAACCTCCTGCAAGTGGTAAGTCCATTAGATCAAAGCCTCTGGAGTAATATTTCTCTTTTGTCGAGGAGTTATCAATGATTTTGCCCTCATCCGTCTTTGTCTGTGATTGTTGACAGTCAATTTATTGGAGGCTACTGTGTGAAGATTGTGTTCCATTCTTTTTTAATTACACAGAATGTAAGATTGCAAATGTGTTCATTCATTGTGGAACAAATAGTTTTGACAATGTGCTTGTCAGATTCAGTTGTGTTGATTAGTGCCGTGAGCAGCCACAGTATCAAAAGTAAAAAATGTTGTCATTAGAATTGACTTTACAGTTGACATGCAGTTTTGCACACATACATGTGATCATATTGAAGAGTCAAAATACAGGAAGTATAAACAATCAAATTTCAAACAGTACATGATCTCAAAGCCACATATTTGAAACCATGACTATATCATCTGTTTTACAAGAATCAGGGCTATGACAATAAGACAAAGTCTGATGCTGTAAAATGATGTAATTCTGGTCATGCTAGTTAGGACCTTAAATATTTAGCTTACCATTCAAAAGAATTGTGGTGTCCTTGGTGTTGTTTTGAACCTCCTCAAAAGTTTCTGTTTCCCAAGTGTTTTTGTATTTTCATGTGAGCACTTCTGGAACTAACTGTTCTCTAAATGGTTTTGAATGATTCTGAAACATTCTCAGATCTTTATGTAGTTAACTGCCATTGCCCCTGCAACAATTAGAGACTTTTACATAGGATGTGTTTCAGTAAAAATCACTCCCTGCTGTGCTCCTCGCAGGATGCGATGTTCCTCCTGAAATGTAATGGCATATTCAAGAAGCGTGTTCTCTCTTTGGCTCTCTTGGGGCCTACCTCAAAGCTTTTCACTGATGGTTTAAAGGCTTCAGGCAATCAGTAACTCGAATCATCTTGAGACAATCTGTAGGCCTGCCAGATTTTCAGGGGAATATGGTGCCTTCTGGGGTAGAGTTAACTTGGTACAGTATATTTAATGTGGCTGGGGATTGTCTAATCTTTCGCTTTACAGTTTAAAGTGCAAAGGAAATGTGTCTAGAAATATACTGTAATATGAATAGTCATATTTCTCTCTCTCTCTCTCTCTCTCTCTCTCTCTCCCTCCATCTATCTGTCTGTCTGTCTAATTGAGGCAATATGGCTTTGGAGTGATTGAATATCACTCTTGATGTGGCCTCAATTTTAAAGGTTGATGTTTAAATTGGACACATTATGTATGAGTGCTGCATTTTGAACTGAAAGCAAATTGCCCTTATTTTATTCAGTATCATTGAATCCTTTGACTAAATATTACTCTAAATTGAAGTAAAAGGCAAAATTAATCGATATCCTGATATAATATCTTATAGATATTGTACACAGCTTAAATGCATGGGTGCCAACAACCGCATACCATGCAATATATTCTAATTTTCTTTAGAAAGTTGCTTCCTTTATTAGGTTAGTTGGTGCTTTTTAAAATCCAGCTTTTAAAGAATAACTCTCTCAGTGGACCCATGGCTGATATTTTCCTGATCCATGACAGAAGTTAACCTGTTTTAAAGGCCCAGAAAGGAAGTAAGGACATCATTAATATAGTCCATGTGACATCAATGACTAAACTGTAATTTTATGAAGCTATGAGAATACTTTTCGTGCACAAAGAATAAAAAAATAACAATAGAAAAAGTATTGCCTTAGCTTCATAAAATTAAGGTTGAACCAATGATGTCACATGGACTAATTTAATGATGTCTGTACTACTTTTCTGTGCCTTGAAGATTTTAGTTGTGTTGTTGTCTATGCAAGGTAAAAAAAACTCTTTGATTTCATAAAAAATATCATGTTCAGAAGAAGAACAAAGGTCTTGAGGGTTTAGAATAACACAAAGGACGAACAATTAATTACAGAATAATTTTTTGGGGCTGATCTATCCCTTTAAGACCACTCGAGATTTGTGTTTGTTACATGCAATACCAGGAGCAGCATAATCCATGTTAGAAGTTTTGACACTTGTTTCATTTTTTAATGAGCACCTGTGCAGTGCTTTATTTTCTTGTAAATTAGTGCCAATGAATTTATCAATTAAATAAATGACATTACCAATAAATGACATAAAAATACACAGTTTTCGCCACTTTGAGTGTTTAATCTCCCTCCTAGTATGTCATATAGGCTACATTTATCTAAAGACACTTAATATAATAGAAGCCTTTGTTTTGTTATTATGGTATATATTAGTGTGTATTGTGTCACAGAATGGAGCATCATCCATGTACATCAGTTTTTGAGTCTATGTGTCATTCACAGCTTTGACATGGAATTGATGTGTGAGATTTTCTGTTGATGTGCCTGTTGGTTGGAGTACTTCTGTTGGCCTCTAGATAATTGTTTGTCAAGTGGTTTGTCCCTTTTTTCTTATGCCTTGCTGGAGCTTGACAAAATATTTCATCTTAAGTCTGCAGTTCATTTCCCATTTTAAAGCCATTTTTCCCCGCTGTGCAACGAATCCCATTTAAATTTAAAGTGGATTTTCCTTCAGTCGCCATTCCCTGGAGATTCAGGGCTGGTATTGAATAGAGAGAGACTGAGCACCTTACAGTTGAATTCATTGCGTTCTTGATGAAATAGAGAAAAGTCTTTAACCTCAGTAAGCGATACAATCCAAAACATTTATTTTAAATGAGCATTGGCCAGATTTCCTTCTGAGGAATATTTACACTTATTTCTGTTCACATCGTGAATATTATCACCTAAAAAAAGATACAAATATAATGGTGTAATCAACACTTCTCAGTAGTAAAAGGGTTTCAAATTAATTCAGTGGTTTTTTTATTATGCACAGATGTTACCCAATCGTAGCAGAGGGCGTTTACATTGAGGTCTTAAAGGATACCCACCCTTTTAAACTGTTCAAATCAGAACTAAAATGACGGTATAAAATTGCAGTTTATTTCTAAATGATGACAGTTTTTGATGTATAAACATAAGTAACCACTAACATAAGTACTCCTCAGAAAATATTGTGTGTGTGTGTGTGTGTATATAAAGTAGTACTTTATTAAACCTATTTAAAATTCTTAAGCAATAAGATGCAAATTGATGATATTTAGGCAAAGACTACTATGCTTTGCATTGCAGCAGTAATTTGTGGGAATGGTCTTTGTTTTAATGTACTCTAGAGATTACCAAGTAAAACGGGTAGTACAGTTTCGTCTAAATGTATCGCTGTTGGTATACTCTGTTTTGTCTGTTTCAACCTCCCATTCTGAATAGTCAAGGAGGCTAGTTGATTTCCAGGAGAATCCCCATTGCACCTTGAAAAGCAGGGAGTTGAAAGCAGACAGTGATTTTAGTGCGTGACAGGACAGATGGGAAGCACATGTGGGTGGACAGGCTCAATTTCTGAGATGGTCTTTCCATCCTTGCAAACAGACAGAGGTAAAAACCCTCTCTCCTTCTTTGTTTCTCTCCAGTTTCAACCTTCACCTACATGGCCAGAGTGGGATGATTGTGTATTTGCTATGGACAGAACAGACTAAGCTTTGGAGGTGAATGTATTCAGGCTTTAAGCCCCCACCCCAGAGCTTCATTTTACAACTATCCACTGTTGCAGCCCAAATTCAGCGTTTTAAGTGATTTTTAAATCATTGCTCTTATTTCAGTGCCTTTCGAAGGTCAAGTTAAATAGAAAATTTCGTTTGAAAGAGATGTTTGTGTACATTTTAATTTGGTCATGACAGAAGATGATGGAAAAGAAAGCTATAACCGGGCATATATCCAGAAGCACAGTGCACTTCATGCATTTTAAAGAGCATATTTGAGATTGCAGTGGTAGAGTGTCCTCCACAACCTAACACTCACAACCAACCCTCAAGACTGCAGCGGCTTCATTCAAAATTACATTTGTGCTGTTACCTGATTTGAATAATTGCTTTATTGAACTTGACATTTAAACATATATAATGTGTATAATTGGCCTATTGGGCACAATACAGTAACAATATGGAAATTTTTATTTTTAATACAAGTAAATTAAAACTTTTATTTTTAAAATGTAATTTATTCCTGTGATGCCAAAGCTGAATTTTCAGCAATCATTACTCCATATGTCACATGGTCCTCCAGAAATCATTTTAATATGCTGATTTGGATGACGTGTTTGTGCTGCTTCCTACTTTTTGGAAAGTGTGATCCCCCCCCCCCCCCCCCCCCAGTATTCTTTAATGAGTAGAACAGTATTCTGAACACTAGTCATCATTTGAATTAGAAATAGAAATCTTTATAAATGTTTCATTAGCCCCTTTCACACAGTAACACCTGTAAAATTACTGGAACGACTTTACCGGTTAATACAAATGCTAGTTACTTTGTTTTCACACTTCTTAACTAACAGCTCTTTACCAATGCAGTTAATAGTTTATTTTTTTTCTTTTTATTTAATCTCAAATCCCATCAAGACAGTACTGGCTGTGGTCATGTATGTTTTTTGTGGATTTCTCTCATTTTGCCAGCAATGTTCATGTGTAGTCAGATGGGAGGGTGTCTTTCAACAATGCTATAATATTGTGTTAGGTTTCATGTTCGTGCAGTGGAAAAGCTTTGCAAATGTTATGTGTTTAATTAACGTTTCTGTTTGGTGAATGAGACCAGGCAGGAAATTGAGTTATACTAAGCTCTCATGTTTAGCCTACTGAAAAGGTCCAGTTCAGGCGAAGGAAAAGAACATGATAACATTTGCTTTTCTACATCCTCTTCCAAATTCTCTAGCGGGCCTAGCGGACCATGAACAAGCATATCTGGCCTACCTTCAGCCACTGCTGGCTCACTCTCCCATGCTTAAGGCTGTGAGCACTTATAAGACAGTTAGATACGGTGGAGGTGAGGTATGTCATCTGGAATAATTTCACACTTAAACATATCCCAGCCAAAGCAGAGCACCATGTGTGCCCACTAAATCAAGTCTTTGGCTGCCCACGCTACAAATTGGTCATAAGTCCACTGTAATAGAGACCATGTGAGGCCCAACGTCCCTTGGCATTCTTCATGCTGCCCCTTCTGTAAGCTTGCCAAAACGAATAGTAGGAAATAAATGGCAAAACACATTGACCGAAGTGCTTCACAACAGGAGTGCTGCCTAAAAGGTTTTCCTGTATGAAAAGGCCTATAGAATAAAGAAACATGACAAAATACATTTCAGGTGGTTGATAGTTAGACCTTTGTATACAATATTATCTGAAAGCTCAACATGAATTTTTTCATCACATTACAGCCTCTTGACACAATCTACAATAGATCAATTTGATTTAATTTGGCTATAAAGACAAAGATGGCATTATAATCTTTATTGTGCGTGATATCTGCACTAATGCGTGTCCACTGCTCATTTTTGATGTGGGTAAGTGATGTGAAAGATTCTACATTTTGCTAAGTTCTTAGAAATGTACTCTTTGTATTTACGTTGGTTTTGAATTGTGTTGAAAAGCTTTCTTACCATAGGAACATGTTAATTTAATTACAGTAAAATGTGATGTGGTGTAGTAATACCATTTTTCTTACTAGTTGAGTACATGCAGGAACACATTTTAAAGGGTTAGTTCACCCCCAAAATGAAAATTCTGCCATTAATTACTCACCCTCATGTTGTTTTACCCCGGTAAGATTTTCATGATGTAATTTCCATGATTCCATGACTCTTCTTGTTAGTTGAGCCACATGACTTTATTTACTGACTTTTGATATACAAATATTTTTGTCAATATTAATAATCAGGGAAGCAGTTTAGTTTTTTCCACCTAATAGATAAGAAAAAGTGTTAATGTAATAAACTATGCTAATTTTATTCCATTAACAACACTTTCTTTCTTCTATTCGCTTTCCTTCATTCTTTTAAGGACACATATTCCCCCTAAAAATAAAAACTATTATGACACTTAATATCAAAGTTTGACATAAACATTTTTTTATTATTTATTAGGAGAATAAAACCTCTTAACAAAACATTTATTAATGTCTTTTAATTACACTTTTTCCTTCATTATGATATAAGGACAGTTCTACCAATCTGACATTTTTTATGACCCCTCTCTCCAAGTATCTTAAAAAATCACTTTATGACCCCCAAAAATATCAAAATGAATTTTAATTCAGAATTAAAAATGTGTTTATCATAGAAGATGAGTATGCAGGTCATTGTATGTATGAATACACTGTAATTTAAATGTATTTTAATAAACTAACAGATAGGACTGAAAAATGATTGTCATTGACCTGAGTTTGGAGAAGATTTCTGATGAATTAAAGCATCAGAGGCTTTCAAATATATTTTTGGATATCCAGTGTTATTCAAAGGAACATATCAGCCTGACCACATTACACAGGACAATTTCTGCTGTGACCAGATCCTGTTGTTAAATGCTTGTATTCATAGCACAAAGCTGGATTCAGACCTTGGTTTTTCTGTGGTCTTGGTCTGATGGCTATCCCTCAAAGCCGCATAGACTTTGTTATTATTCCATTCACCTTGATCTGCTCCAGTGCCTTCTAAACACAGAGACCCTCCGAAATGTGCTTAGACCAGCAAAACTCTCCTGCAGCAGGCAGGTGTGAGGACCCTTCCAGGCTCCTTTCGTCCATCACCTGCACCCCACCTCTCCGCTTGTTGCTGAGTTGTTTTCTTCTTCTCTGGCGTCCTGTAGAGCGCCCTGGGGTCCAGATTCGGCCAGCTGTTTAAACACCTGCACAGGATGTGGCAAACCTTCAGCGCAGTCTTAGTCCTTCACAGGGACGCTCAGCTGTTCCACCACACCGGCCATTGCTGCTGTTCCAACCTACCACGGTGATGTCATTAGTAATTGGACGTAAAGGTGGTTCTTGCAGATGTGCATTTTATGTTTACATAAACACTGCAAAGCACATTAAGGAAATGTAACACACACACACACACACACACACAATAGACAGTATTTTGCAGTAAAATGACACAATGTAATGTTAAACCATTTTTTGTTTTTCACTGTATACGGTAAGGTATTTTACAGTTAACCAATTAACTTTAGTCCAAATGTATAAAATGTATGTGTAAACATACGTATAGATATCTATCATACATTCTGCAGTGGAGTAGCTGATTCAGTTTTTGCAGTGTCAATAAAAAAGTACCTCCATCAGGAGTAGTCTAATGGTACTTCTAAAGCTTTTGACTGAAGCGGTTCAGAAGTTTTGCATGTTGTGGAAACTGGTACATTAGTTCTTGACAGCCAGCCTGCATGAGGGCTTTTGTTATGGTAAAAGAATCCAGACGACGGAAGAGAACAGTGAGGAATGCCAAAACAGTGGACTATTTCCGGAGTTATCATCCTTTTAATGTTTTAATGTATTTTAACTGCAAAAGTAATGCTAAGTTAGCATTTTTAGGTTTTATGACTGAGTCATTGAATCATTCAACCAAACTGTTCAAGAATGAAACCGCATACTGTGTTGCTCAGAGACACACAACAGTTGATTCTGTTGTTACTTCTTTTAGAACTAAAGGAAATATTGTGTCTAAAATGTAAGTTACACACTATTCACTTATTGGTATATAAAAGCAAAATCACATGTGTGATTGTATATTCTGTGCGGTTTTATTTATATATATTTTTTCTCTACAATACCATTTTGACCAGGTGCCACTTCAGATTTAAATTATAGTGACATTCATTATAAACAAAATTTCTTATAAACGCCAAGCCTAAACAATATAACCAATTCTTTCTTTTTCATATATATATATATATATATATATATATATATATATATATATATATATATATATATATATATATATATATATATATATATATATATATATATATATATATATATATATATATATATATACATATATATATATATATATATATATATATATATATATATATATATATATATATATATATATATATATATATACTGTATATATATATATACAGTAAGTCACTTTGGAATAAAAGTTGCAGCATGTTTCAGGTGTATATATATATATATATATATATATATTTTTTTTTTTTTTTTTTTTTTTTTATAATACTTTTGAAAGATCCTGACAGAGAATTGCACTATAGTAAATAATTCAATAATTAACCTTTCATTAATGCATCAACAGCCAAATGGAGAAAACCATTTCCGCTCACACACAAATCATCTCTCACCCCTGACTCACCTCACCCTTCAGTCTCAATCCATATAAGTCATGCTGTGGTATTGAGGCCTTCCTGTGCGTCTGCTCCTGGCCCAGTTGACTATTGTCTTTGTGATGTAGTGAAAATTGGAAGACGCTGAGCCCTGGGCTCCCTGCGGACTTCCTCAGATGTAACCGTAAGGATGGAAAAGCCAGACCTACATTAACCCCTTGCAATTCCCATCTCCTCCTCTGTTCTAGGGCAGGGGCTTCTGAGGGTTCTACATTATTCATGCTCTATTGAAATGATATGCTGTCTACCTGCGACCAAACATAATGAATTCTGGCACAGTTGAGAATTCAAACTTAGCAGGGACACTAAACCTGAGGAAAGAAATGTTATGGTCCTTATTTACTGTCTATGACAACATTATGAGGGTTAATTTCTTAGGAAAATCATTATACATTAATGCATAGTTCACCAAAAAATGAAAATGTTGACATTTGCTTGCCCTAATGTTGCTTAGGTATTGAAGAACTGCCAGTGTGATCTAAAACAATACTGGCCCTAATTACCAATTTCAAAACATCTTGTTCTAGTCTGAATGTTGCTTATTTAAATGTGTAGTTTTGACAGGTAACACAATGAATTAAACCTGAAAATTTGAAGTAGAAAGACAAATGTTTTCTTGTAATCTGTACTCCATTAATCCTTATTTACAACTTCAAAAATCTTTTTACAGTATATTGAGAATCTCTCTTTGAATTAAAATTATTTAATTTTATTAAAACTAAAGTTTTCTTTGATTAAAGAAAAGTTTAAATGAATAATAAATATTAGATGACAAACATGAAAATAAAAATGTTGCCTGTGCAACTAACCAAATGTAAATAAATGTGAAAATTGAAGTAACAAACTAAAACTGTAAAAATTGTAAAGGAACAAAAATAAAATGACTTTACTTAAAAAGCACATAAAATCTGATAGATTTGCTAACAGCTTGCACCAGGGCAAACCGTCTTTTTGCATTAAAATAGTACTTTCAGGATCTATTATAGATGCACAATGAAAAATGAGTCCTGAAAAGGCATGAACACAGCTATTTTTGTGCCATACCTTAGTGAATATTCATTTACAGGAGTTTCCCTCTCAAATGCAAATTTGATGGGAGGAGAAAATTCTGATATATGCAATACTGTTTACTAAGATTTGTGCTCATCAAATTACTGGTATCATTTAATGCCTTAAAAAAGTGTGTCTTAAAGCAGGCAGTAATTTGCGATGCTCTTAGTAGATTGTGCCTTTTTAGTAAATCTGGTCCTAGAGCTTAAACTAAAATGAAAACGGAAAATATAATAAAAGCTAAAACTAAATAAATAATAATAATAATAATACAGATTTTAAGTAAACCCATCTGGGTAGATTTATATATATATATATATATATATATATATATATATATATATATATATATATATATATATCAATACATTACATAACATATTTCACTGCATTATGTTTTATAAAATAAGGGCAAAATGAGACTATAAAATAAAGGAAGTTATATATAATTTTGTTACATATACCTCACACTCCCTATCTCCAGGACCAGTAAAAGTCATACTTTGTGTAGAGGCATGAGCTTCAGAGATACTGGAAAAAGAGCCCATCTGTTAAGAGTATCTCAGCCCCTCTCTCTGTCTCTGTCAAAAAAAAAAAAAAAAAGCCCACGCCTTCATCAGGGGGGATGGGTGTCGGGTAACCTCACATGGGGTGCCCCTTTCTGCCTGAGAGGAGATGCACATACCAAGAACTTCATCAAGAGTGAAAGACATCCATCATTCGCCCCAGTGCCATTATAAACAACCCAGACCCAGCCATGGAGAACCCCAAATGGTGTACCACCTCTACTCTGACAAGATAAATGGTCCAGCTTCTTGGAATGGGCGTCCAGTGAAGAGCAGACAAAGCAGCCCATCTGCTGGTGGATTAAGACAAGACTGCATGATTTATTTTAATATATAGACCTGCATACACAAAGTGTTATTAGCCATTTGGAGGGTGTGCCCCACTGGCACATAAGTAATTGCTACTAAATGGCAGTGTTTAATGAAAGATCTCACAGCGCTACAGCAAATCACCTCCCTGTTGCTAAGTAATCCCCATCAAACATGTCCGCATGCAGCCATATTCGCCGTTTAGGTTGAGACGGGGGTCGTCGGATTTAAATAATTACATTTGCTGGATTTCAATTACAGTTTTAAACCATCAGTGGGTACAAATGGGGAAAATATGTGCTGTTAAACTCTAGCATGCAGGTATTTGAAACGGAGGATTAATAGTTGAACAGGAGCACGGATTGTATGAAGTGCGTGATTTCCACAGCCTGCTCCGTTTACATCAAACGGCAGAATGCGATGGCTCAGGAGGGAAAAAGCTTTGTTGTGGGCCTCTGTGTGCTGTGAGAAGAGATAGGATGGAGCTGAACCTTGAAAATGACAGGAGTGCTTGCCAATAAAATAGATCCACATAGGTGTCCACTATCAATGGGAGTTCTTCCTCAATTACAGTCACAGCATCCTCTTCATGTCTGCTCCTGTTTACACTATAAGATACACTGGGTTAAAAACAACTCAATTTGGGTTGTTTTTTCCTAGCTGCTGGGTCAATTTTGGACAGAACATACGTTGGGCTAACCTGACCCAGCAAGTTGGGTTGTTTATTTAACATATGAGTTGATTTTAGACATTCATTTTTACAATAATAATTGCTTATTTTTTTACACAATAACAATAACACAGCCACTAGTTTTTAGTTTTTGATTAGTCCAGTTCCTAATACAGCATATTTTATACTGTTACAAACATGATAAATCATTTCAACTTCAGTGCTGGATCTTGTGGCAGAGCTGGGCTTGTTTTCGGCGGGGTATTGTGAACCTCGACTGTCGCACTTTTATTTTATCATAGATGAAAGATGCTTTGACTGACTCCATATACTGCCCAATATGTCTTATTATGCTTAAGCTGTCACATACACACAAGTTTATGTTAAACACAGTCGTGAGGTGAAGGTAAACAGCATTAGGTAAATTGCATTTTTATATATGATATGTTTTGCAGCAGGATAGTTTACAGTAAATAAATCAATAAATCCACTGCTCTTTTGTCTCCTCTGAGGCTGGGACTCTAAATAGTGTTCATGTCAGTGCAGCCAAAGATAGAAAAGTAGGCATGTTTTGCTCATACAGTACTTTTGGTGTTAGAACTGGTATACCGCTTGCAAAAAAATAAAAATAAAAATAAAAACAGTGGTGGCGCTGTGGGTGGAAACTTGCAGATTAAGGGACAGTAATATTATAACAAGAGCTACATCTACGTCACAGGGGGAATGAAATCTGTACAGCTCGTTTTTTCGCATGCTTATAGAGAAAGGCTTACCATATATACATTTACTGTGTTGTTCTCACATTTTCTGGGGTGATAGATGCCTCGGGCGACCCGATTATAGCACTTAAACACAGAAAAAGTCTGATTTTATGATATGTCACCATAATAACAAAATAAACATAAACAACAAAATGAAAGTAGGCCTATGCGGCAGCCACCTCACAGCAGACTCCAGTGCATATCTGTCTCTCTGAGGTTTTGCTCTGGGGAACATCAAACATTTCTATTTAAAATGTGTTTTTCCAGTGTTGAACATTGTAGCCAATCACAGACGTGCTTGCTGTGCAATTGCCAGTCAGAGGTGTTTCAGTTAGTCAGAATCCCCTCACCGCTCAAAACCAGAGTTTTCAGTCCTGAGATGTGATGTAAATAAGAGATTTATTGTGCTGTGTAGAGAGATTATAATGGAAACTTTTGAGATTGCGATAAACTGAAAATAGTGACAGATTTTTTAAACTACTGATATTGTGTGTTTAATATAACCATATTTGTTTTTACTTTTATAACTCTTTACCTTAAGCTTTTTCTCTGTGTGGCAGTAGTGGCCCAATGGATAGAGAGTCTGACTTGTAACTTGAAGGTCTTGGGTTTGAGTCTCGGGTCTGGCAGGAATTGTAGGTGGTGGGAGTGAATAATTGGCTGCCCACTGCTGTGTGTGTGCACTTGAATGGATTAAATGCAGAGCACAAATTCTGAGAATGGGACACCACACTTGGCCACTTCACTCTTTGCCTTGTAAAATGCTTTATCTTAACTTATTTTTCAATTCCCACGTGATAATGATTCCATCCAGAATGGCTTCACACCCACATGGGTCACTTTTGCACATAGCCACCCTCAAAGTGAAGACTGCTTGCATTATTCAGATATCACATTAAAACAGAGGGTGTGGTGTGTTGATTTAAAGGGACGGTGTTCACTTTGACGTGTAATCGTTTGAGAATGCATGTTGTACTACTCTCGAAACTCGTGCCATGTGTGCCTGATACAGTAAGATAGCAGGTTCCTGTAACCTATCAGAATACATTAAAAGCCTACAGATAAGGCCTGTTCATGTTTCTTTGTTTGGTGTTGGAAGCAGTGCTGGAATCAGTGCTCTGTGATAGGCCTTTACTTATCATAGGTTTGGTATCAAAGTTGCCATGTTAAAAGTGTTTTAACCAGGTTCAAGTTTCAGTGGCATGATTCTTGGAAGTAATGTTGAAATGTTAATTGAGATACACAGTATTTTGCTGAGAATGCTTATTCTGTGCTTTTGAAATCCTAATTTAAATGTAGTAGCATTATTCCTTAAGGGATTGCATTTTAATTGCGAACTGATCATGCCTCTCTTAACTTTAAACTGATTACATGTTGCTAAGAATAAAATGTTCATCAAATATTAAAACAGTCTTTCAAAAGTAAATTGTTTTTGTTATAATTTTATGCTTTCATTTTTGTTCCAGATAAGTCCTGATCATAAGTACTTTTTAATATATTCTAATTATCATCATACTGTATTCAGTTTTATGTATTTTGCAGCTTGAACTTTTGTGTGAAAAAATACACCGCCTCAATTCTCAAAAACGGCGTTTGATGTTCAGTGGAATCACTGCTCTCTAGCCCAGAGTTTAATTTGAAAGACTGTGTAAGTGTATCTTTGATGTTTTATTCACCTGCCCTGCTCTTTAGACCTCATTAATACTTAAAACGGAACTACAGAGAAAAAAGGATTGAGAAAAAAGAGCTGATGTGAGCAAATGTGACTTCAGTGCACAGACGGTTTTTCAAAACACTGCTTTATTAATCTCTGAAATGGATACCGAGGATTGTGCATGCTTTAGAATAATAACATTATCACATTTCATATAATTGTGAGCACTCTTAATGTCTGGCAATTTAAGCTTATTTGACTTGCTCACAATTTGAATCCTCATTGTGCAAAAAGACGTTGCACGGGAAACCAAATAACTGATCAAAAATACCTTCTTGTCAGGCTTAGAAACCAGCTAGAGCAGCAAACCAAATAGTTATACAGTATGTGTGTGTGTGTATGTTATATTTGTCTTTTTTTCGCAGACCATCCTTATGATTTTGCCTGCAGGGGGTTTGAGGGGCATTAACTGATGTTAAGCTAGCCTGAAGCTGAAACACCTGCTCCCTCTGTATGGCATATAAATGAGCTCTGTCTTTCTGCTGAAGCCACAGGACACTTTGGCAAGAGGGGAACTAAACGAATGATGTGTGTCATTGCCATTTTTTGTACACATCACTGTTAACCACTGCGCCAGTTTGTCTTTATTGTTCAGGGAATTGCCACCGAACCATGACAAGAAAGAGAAGCAGATGAGAAAACAGCCCAAAACAGTCCGTACAAAATGGAAAACAGCTATTTGGTTTGCTGGTCTCCCAACATGACAATTAGGTTTAGCCGGTCGCTTATCCAGTTCTGATAAGTACCCAAAATCGTTCTAAAACCAGCAAACCAAATCAGCTGAGATGAGACGAGGAAAGGCTGGATAATGCAAGGGTTTTTTTCACCTAGCATGGAAGAAAAACAAATTGCTTTTGTTCCAGATGTGGAGTACATATATAACACTTCCTTTCAGAAGTAACAAATCCATTGATCTTCCTGCTTGAATGTAGCGTTGCATCTGACTAGATGTTGTGCCAGTTCCCTGCACAGACTTTGAAAGTTTAGTTAATGCTGTTTGGCATTTTAGCAGTATATAGGACATAGCAGTTTATACATTTTTAAAGTTCAAAGGACTTCAAAGGTTTCTGAGGAGAAGGCAGTTACTGAAAGTTATTTTTGAGAATTTTCTGGAGTGTACAGAATCCACTGGCACACAAAGGGTGGACTGATATGGATTTGTAATCCTGCAGCAGCTGTATCCTCCTTCTGTCATCTCTGCTCACAGGGCGGAAAACCCAAACTTGCATGAGGGGATCGTTATAGATCCTTAACACTTGAGCTTCTTTAGCCATAAATACCCCCCACCCCCACCCCCTGCCTTTCCCTCTCATCTCCCAAAAAGCTTTTTATAATGAACTGGATTTTCTCCGACTGGAGGTTTAGACTCAGAACAGACACCTTATCCGTCAGAGAAGATCAAAGGATGAACTCAGGTTCAAATCTTACTGAGCTCAACTTGAGGATTCCAGCGTTTAATTAGGTCCTAATTGGCGCACAACTAAACAGACCCACTGAGCAGGTGTAAACAAGATGGAATACGATCCATGTGGCAGCAGGCGAATCTGGAGAGGGAAAAAAACAGCCTGCATAGTTCCAGACAGATGGAATATCATAATATGCTTAAAGTTAATATAATTTTATTTTATGTTTATTTCTAAAATCTCATGCAAATCTATTTGTCAGACTTACTGTATGAATTAAGGAGCATTATTGTACTTTCCATTTGTTTCCTTTTTCTAAAGCACTTCACTGTTACATACTTTCATCAGGATGATACCAGTAATTTACTATTCATTAGGATGATCACAAATTCAATTCTAAACCAGATAAATTATAAACCATCACACAGAGGGTGGTCATCGTTTATGATAGTGGCCAATAGTGTTACTACACTTCCCAGTCTCCACTATTGAAATGCTGTAATGTGAGAGGAACACATGTGGGCTGAAAAAGGTCAGCTGGCTAATTAGCAAGTATTTGCTTCGTTATGCCAGGATTAGCACAAATCTGTTCCCATCGTTATTCTTTGATTGAACTGAGAAATGCTATTAGTTGAGAAGTCATCCAGTGTTTCACAGTTCTTAGTTCATTCGCTGTCTAAATCAGTGTTTTTATCTTTAACTCAAATTAAAATAAAATAAAATGATAAAAAAAACTTTTCAGTAATAAGAGCTGGAGTAAAATAGGCTAAAATAAACTTTAAAAACTTGCATGAAATTAACTGAAATAATTGCAAGATAAAGTACTAAAACTATATACCTAAATACATTAAAGCAAAATTAAAATATATAACTGGCAATTAAAATGAAGGCTGAAAGTATAAATAGAAGATAATTAAAAGTACTTATTATAGTTTACAGTACAGTAAATAATACTAAAATAACACTGGTGTAAATCAGTCCCTATGAGCTTGGTAACGTCCCCGAGTTTGATCATTATTCTGGAGTAATCTAGCAGAGGTTAAAGGTTAAAAGCCCTCTTGGATTCTGTTTACTGCTAACGGTATAATACAAGTCAGTGATCTATTTAGAGGGCGTGAAAAAACATCATCCATTGTCCTGACAAGGCTTAATGCAGACCAATCTCTTTCCTCAGTCTCTGGCTAAGGTTGAGGGAATGCTTTGAAGGCATACTTTTTTATTATGGTTTTAAATGGAAATATTGCTTTCATGAGGGATGAGCTAATGCATTACTCAGCAAAAGTGGACAAAAGAAGTTTTTATTTGAATTAGTCCGATCCATTCATTCGTTTTTGTGTTTAGGTAGTACTTTGGCATGGTTTCAGCAGCTCTTTAGAGATTGTCCTGAGAAAGTGATCTGCATGCCAGCAGCCGAGCTGTGCTCTTTCTTTCATCAAAAGGGGAAAAAACACCATGAGGGACACGTTTAGAAGGAAATTTTGACTACCATCAATAATGGATTTAAAGACCAATATGTTCACATTTCAATAATGTAGCCGCCATCAAATTTTAAATAAACAGAATAGCAAGTGATAAATTGCAAGCAACTTTAGTTCAGAAACTTTAAAAGGGTATGCAATTTAGAAAGAACTGTACAGAAGTCATTGTCCCTTAGGTTTAAGAAAATGCATTTGTACTGAGGTATAAAACATTTTAGAATGAAGTATAATGCAAATGGAAATTCAGCTGACTATTTTTTTTTATTAGACAAGTAAAGTTTGTGCAGACTAACTTGTTGGCTTGACCAAAGCCTTGATTGAACCGATGGATGGATGGAACAATTTCCCAAACTGTATTGCCTGTGTTGAATTTCACTGAATTGCAATTCAGTAAATTCATCTTTCGTTCCAATTCATGGCTGTGGCGTGTGGCCAATTCAGTTCAATTTAAACTGACACTCAGTTCTTAAGATCTGAATTTTGTACAACTCTGCTTCTGCTGGAGAAATTGTTTTCCATTTTTAGATTAAATCCTTCAAAAGAAATGTGATTAGAAGTGGCACAGCCATTCATTTGAAGAAGAAAATTTGATTATTACCTACTTCAGTTTGTACCAGGTAAATATGGGAATCATGAGAGATGATGCACAAAAACAAGTTTCAGGCAGTGAAACAAAATGTATTACAACACTCCCTAGTCTCTTCTGCTTGTACTGTGATGTTGTAATACTAGTACAGTACAATATTATTCAATTATATGTTTCCATCCCTCTCCAAAAGACACGTGCACTAAAGGAAGTCTGGAGCTCTTGTTCCCTGAGGGATTTCTTTCTCTTCCTGCTCCATCAACACATTCGTTTATTTGAAAGCTTGTGACACTGTAGCACAAAATATCATGAGCTAATGAGGGTATTCACAACCCTCCACTGCTCATCATTGAATAATTTATTGTAAATGTGTCAGATAAGAACCTTGACTGGACAAGAATATCATTTTTCCAGATAGTAAGCAGATTCACTTCACTTGCTGTTTTGCTGATGCTGGTGCTGTAGCGGTTTGCTTTGAATAAAGAGAGAAATGCCTGCTGCTACGTTCCAGACGAGTATAATTTAAAATGTCCGTTTTGCAGCTAATCAGCTGTAAAATTATTTACTGGATGAAGGATTTTCTGAAGAAGCAGTGTCAGAACATCTTTTGATTTCACTCATAAGAGCCCTGTGTCTTCCTGCAGCAGCTGTAGCGATTCTTTTTAAAAATAATTTCCAGTCACATTTGTATGCAGAGGAAGGGTAAATCATAAGGTTGTATTTAGACTTAAACTCCTTGTACAAGGTGTCTATCTTAACCCAGCACTTGAAAAGAAGGATTAGAACACATGGCGTTCGTCTGGCTTTTAAAACAACTTCACACGTCACATTGCCTTTTACACCTGGCTTTGACCTTGCAAGTGCTTTCAAATGTAGTCTACTTTGAGAGTGAGTGGAGCAGACAGGGTGGTCCCCGCTTCACTCTCAGACAAGCATGTGACCGCAGCCACATGACCAGAGAACATGCGATGGCTGTTGCCCACTACAATTATTGTCAGTTAAAGGAATATAGCTTTGCTGCTATTTCTTCTTCCTTGGGAAGTAGTGTATATTCAACCCAGATATGTTTTGTGGAAAACACTTCTGTAATTACATGTTACATGTAATTACCATAGTAATAACAGTAAATTATGCATAATTGCAAGTCAAGAAAATAACACTACAGTAAATTAAACCCTAGCCTTAAACGTAAGCACATGTTATTAGTTAATAAAACTGAGTAGGTCTACTTATGTAATTACACTGTAGCATATCACCAGTCCTGCAAGGACGATAGTGATAAAGAGAACGACATGAGGGTCATTAATGACATCGTTTTCATTTTTGGGTGAACTACCCCTTTAAGTGTTTCATATATTTCTTTTATACATACAATCTACTAAAATGAGCAACATTTTTTGAGGCGAGGCATTAAGTCAAAATGTTAACTATCCTAATATCATATTGAAAAAAAAAATTGTAAGTTGGCATATTCTTCTGTTTATATTTTCAAGAATAATGTTGTCCAATAAACATGCAGAAAAACAAAGCGGGAAATGACACCATAGAGAGGAATTCCTATCTCTTTAGATATCTGATAATTTGGTTGAAATTGCAGGTTGAAAAATGTCATCTTGTGTGACTGCCTAGAAGCAGCATACTGACCTTATGAAAATATATAAGTTAACACTTTATTTCGATAGTCCACTTTAGGCATTCTACTAACAGTAAGTAAATTTGCAAGTACATGTCTACTAGCAGTTAGTCGAGTATTAGTAGCCTTTCTGCTTAAAATCTTCTAACACTTTTTTTGTAAACTTATTGCCAACTTATACTTACCCTAAACCTACCCTAACAGTCTACTCTGAGAGTTAGTAGACATGTAGTTACAAATTAAGAATTAGTTGACATGTAGTTGGCATGCAGTTACACAGTTACTTATAGTTAGTAGAATGTCTAAAGTGGACTATTGAAATAAAGTGTAACCATATATTACTATAATTCTTTATTAATAGTGAACTTAAAAAAAGAATAATGATGATGATGAACAGGTTTATACACTCACATGTATTCAGTTTTATTTATTTATTTATTACTTTTTACTTGATGGTTACACCAATTGACATTTTAAAGAATGATACATTTAAATAAACACAAAAGAATTTAGGTATTTTAAAGAATTTGTTTAAACAAACAGTTGATGGTCCCTACTGACGTCCAAGGTATGGGGGAAAAAATTATGGAAGTCAGTGGGAACCAGTAGGCTTAATGTTTATTTACTCACATTTTTCAAAATATATTCTTTTGTGTTTTGAAATGTATAGAGGTTTGGAACTAGTAAATACTAACAGAATTTCATTTTTGAGTGAACTATCCATTTTAAGGTAAAAACTGAAAATGTCTTATTTTTTCAAAACCATATGAAACCAACTTGGATTCAAAAGTACATTTCTAATAACGTATTCATGATTGTGTTTTTCCCCCACCAGTAAGTTTCTTACTCTGTGTATCATGAATGACTTGATTTCAAGCCCAGCTTAGAGCAGCAGGTGATCTGAAGGTGGAGAACATTCACCCATGTGGTGCCTAAACCACAGGATAGGCGAGAGACACTGGCCCTTAACTGATCTGCCAATTATTCAGTCCTGATAGCCCAGCAGCAGGTGCATTTAGCAGGAATGAGAGGAACGAAAGAAAGAGAGAGGGATGCAGAGATGCCCCTGCCATGAGTTAACATCTCAGCTTTTCCCTAAATCTCTTGTTTTCTGTATTTTTATCAGCATGGTGGCTTTTCTCCTGTCATTAATTTCCTTTGTCTCTCTATCGCTAGTCCTCAGATAGTTTCTCTTCTCTGTGTTAATCCATCTTATTCTACATGGTAATGGTCCATCAGTGGCGATCAATAATTTCATACAGAAATAACCCAACTTGAGTGTTCTTGTCTAACCACCCCCCAAACACCCCCCACCCCCAAGGCCCAGGGTCATCAAAACTGTTATTTCAGGAAAAAGAGCCCTGAGCATGCATTAGGACAAGGAGGAGAAGGGCCAGACATCAATCATTCATGATACACTGCTGCCTGCCAGGAGAAACACAATGATTTATGCAACACTTGTTATGACGCCTCCGTACAGTCGGGTCATTGCGCTGTGATGCTTCGTGACTTGCAATGATGAAATAATAAGGCATTTTGAACACCTCTGATGTCTGGCTTTGACTGAGATCAGATGTGCTTCCTTATGGTCATAAATATGGCATAGCATGCTTTGGCACATAACTACTAATAATTTAACACAGGAACATGAGGTTTTTTTTTTCAGGTAACATTCAGGACATTTATTTTTTATTTTTATAACATTATGTTTTGTACATTTTTATTTAGTTTTTATTTATCTACTATTTGGGTTTCAGCTGTCGCATACCTTGTGTCAAGCCACTCTTAAACAACAGACAGCATCAGAAGTGTCTAAATTCAAAAAGGACTGGACTGCTGCTGAGTGGGCTAAAGTTACAGTATGTTCTCTGATGAAAGTAAATTTT
>NC_068418.1:2356775-2383362 GCF_023724105.1 Carassius gibelio
AATAGTCATGCAGTGGTAATGCTTGTGGGCCTTTTGGGTGTTACAGAGCTTCCACAGAGCTGCGGTTGAATTATATTTTCTCTTGTCATGTCTGCCATGTGGCCTGACATCATCCTCTGGCTCCTTGGAGTTTTTTTCCGCAGCTCTCAGGCTCGACTGTGGGCCATTTGTCAGTCTTGATGTTGATCTCTTCAGGGCTGTATCTCAAAAATGGCAGGACTCCAGGCGATGAGATTCATGAAGATCCCAAATCCCACTGTCATTGCTTACAGTGATTCTGCTATACTTCTGTTTCACACGTTATTTATTTATTTTTGTCATACAACCCACATAATGGACCAGTAGCTTTCAAACATTTAAATGCCATGGACCTCCATAATTCCCACTGGGAAGGATCACATTTAAATATATAAGGGCGGGCAGCTATAGCTGGTTATATATGATTATATGATTGTGTGTGTGTGTGTGTGTATTTAAAAAATATATTAATTGTAATGTTATTATTCTTACTTCTTGATTTACTTTTTTTTAAACCCCTATAATAGAAAAAAAAAGTAGGTAACTGAGAGGAGTAACTGTTGAATGGAGTGACTTCATCTATTTAACTAAAGTGGACATTTCTAACTCATCACATCAAGCTTAAGTCTTAGTGAGAGACGTCTAATACCTGCTGATAACGTCTGACTACAGTAACATTGACCATCTGCTGTCCAGGAGGCTCTTAGTTAGAGTCAAACTAATTGAAGGTTCCTAACAAGATGCTTCCAAAATTAAACCTGCAATATCTCTTTATAAAGGGATCTATCTATCTATCTATCTATCTATCTATCTATCTATCTATCTATCTATCTATCTATCTATCTATCTATCTATCTATCTATCTATCTATCTATCTATCTATCTATCTATCTGTCTGTCTGTCTGTCTGTCTGTCTGTCTGTCTGTCTGTCTGTCTGTCTGTCTGTCTGTCTGTCTGTCTGTGGCATGCTAATTTTTTTTTTTTTTGCTTTTAGATTTGCTTTTTCAGACAGATATGTGAATATTTTTCTAATTAAATCCTCTAATTAATTCTGTGCTGTTCATAACTTCTAATAATCATGAGCCTGGGTAATTTCACTTCTGAGCGTCAATGATGAATAAAAACTAACTGGATAATCTTCCAGGGATTTTAGCCGGAATCTATAATGTTTGGCCCATTTTTCCATGTCTCTGATCGACTTTTGCACTTGTTTTGATATTTGAGAGCCAGGGCTTGACCAGAATGGGCTTGACAAGATTGATTTTTGTTATAAATACGGCAGTTTCAATACATGCTCTCTTCCATCTCACTTAGCAGCTGTGTACGGACAACACAGTCGCTTTCCAGTTGAAATGCCCAAAAGTGAAGAGACATCCAGCAGCCTTTTGGGAATAGAAGAATGTTTTTAAGAGGGAGTGAGTGGTATTTGTGGTGTGGCCACTAGTCTGTGTGTAATCTTGTTATCCTGCTTAATAGAGACAAGATACAACCCTGCCGAGAATCACTTGTTTGACAAGTCTTATAAATGCTTTAGTTCCAGTGCGGCTGTGTTTGCGTTCAGTGATTACCTCAACCGTCAATGTAGTGTTGAGTGCACTTCAGTTGGCAGGAGTCATGAAATATTTACTGTCCCTCTTACTCAGGGTCAAATCGTATAAGCTGTCCCAGGTGGCCTGGGTGCAGGTTTTTTTTTTTTTCCAGCGTAATGTTTATCATGAAAGTGAGGTAGAATTGCTGTGCCTGCATCAATTGACCCAGTCACAAGGTTTTTTTTTTTTTTTTTTTTTACAGAAAGTGAACTAATTCCCATAGGTTTTATTTAGCACTATGTAACATTTAGTTTTAACGTATTGTTTATTGAACTGTTGTATAAAAGCAAATATCAAGTTCGCAGTCGGTTTGAATGTCAACACAGCTGTGAGTCGGTCAGTGATATTAGGAACAACTCTTGTTTGTGTGATTTCTTTTTTTTTTTTTTTTATATAATGCTTTTGTCTAAAGCAATTTATAGTAGTCAGTAATGTTGGAGTTTGTCTTTGTTTTTCTGAATTCACGCTATAGAGTTTCACAATGTTTCATTTTATGATCCCATTGACACTAGGCTAAACCAACATGTTTGAAAAACTTACTGCGTGGTTGCAAATCTGTGCATGTGTCCTTTAGACTTTAGATCCTAGTGTCTCTTGCTGTAAATCAATTTGTCAAAGCAAACCATACGAGTCAGGTGTATCTGTAACACAATGACCCGTGGCTCTTGGTTGGAGAGGTGATTCTTTCACACCCTGTTAAGAGATTAAGGTCAGTGTAGTTGCTTTACAGAATTAGTGTCCAGTTCATGCACATCATGGGTCAGATCTATCCCATACTTCTCAGGGATTATATTGAGTGGTCAGTGCTTTAGAAAAGTACTAATCCAAGTTGACCATAAGGTGGGCCAGACAGCAGTCAACACTACTGATTTTTATAGTCATTTTGTTTATAATTCATTATACAGGAATATTAAATATTGTTATTTTATATTGTGTTATGAAATGAGTTGAACAGCGGTCACATTTCATGCAAAATGTCTTCGGCCGTGATACTTCTCCCCTCTACTGCAATGCTACAAAACTGCTTGAAAGGTAGTCATACAGTGTTTTTAGTTTTTTATTTTTATTTTAAAATCTTTAATTTCAGTGCGATTTTAGTTGTCCCATATCAATCTTCTATTGGTCACAAATCTTTACGTAATATGAATTTGCAGGTCAGAGTTCACCAAACTTGTAAATAAAAAGAAAAGTATAATGTGACAACTCCTTCACACTCTGATTTGGCTCATTGCCCCATTACTAGGTGTTCATTTAAATAACCCACTCAAATTTTAATTTCGAAGTCTATCAGAGTTTGTGTAACATCATATGAATGTGAATAACTGTTCAAGCCAGTCGAGATCTCGACTTTTAACCAGCCAGAGCGTCTGCTTTTGAGCCTGTGCAGTTATTATGTGATTGTGTGCAGTTAACCTGCATGTATTGATTAAAGGCCCAGATGACAGCCCCTTTATGTTAATGAATGCCTTGTTTCTTTTTCTGCTTGGATCTCAAGAGCTTCACTGGTGAAACACCTCGACCTCTATATATTCATCCATCCACACGCGCTCGAGACCAATTAGTCGAATGTAGATGCGCTCGCTGGCTGGTTTGGAGGAAAACTTCTTCTGTCTTGGTAAAAAGCTTAATTAGTGTGTGAATACAACCGCTGTGTTATTTTGCCCTAATGTCTAGAACCCAAGGTTTTTCACTTTCACAAGTCACTTTACTTAGGGCCATTGCTTGAACACACAGTAGTGGTGTGACTCTTTGGTTAGACAGTGAATCAATTCAGTTCACAGTTAATGGGGTTCTCAGTTGGATTCAGGAATGATTTAGTTTGATCTAATTCACAAAGAAATAAACAACTTCGAAAAACTTCAAAAATCCATTATTTAAGATTGATGCATTTGCATTGGAAAGATTTGTAATTGATATGTAATTAAAAAAGTGTATTGTTACACTTTTTTTTTTAATTGGCAGAACTGTGCAGAAATTATTTTAGATATGGTGAAATGTTTTAAATAGAGTGCAAATTAGCCTAAATATTTATGAGGTTGGTTGTCTCACATCCCATGGCCTTGGACAATATTCCCAGTAGTCATTTCACAGTCAATGGCTCTGCCTTGGTGTTTTTGTTGTTGGATTTTGGAATGCCAAAGAAAAAAAAGAAAATAAATTAATAATACACACACACACACACACACACACACACACACACACATATATACATATATATATATATATATATATATATATATATATATATATTGGAATTTCAAATTACATTTATTGTAGCCTGTATTCTTGAGATAAATCAGAAACATATCTAGGTACAGCTCTACAAAGTACACGCCAGAGACATCCGACCCCGGATTAAACAGACAGATATACATGAAAGCATGCTCTCTGACTCATTTGTGATCTGTGTTTTAACATTGAACAGCAAACAGAGAAACCTTGTTTTACCTTCAGCTGTCTCACTGTAAGATTAGACAACAGCATCAAAGACAACATCTTTTTCAGAAGACAGGAAAGGCCTAAATCGACACTCGATGACAAATACACCAGCTTTGTAAGCAGAAGTGTGTGATATAATGAATAGTCTGACATTTGAGGGTCTCAGGTGGGATGCCTCACAGTTTGCTCTTGTTTGGCGGTGCTTGAGGCTGTGGATGGAGGGGGGATTAGATCCAGGGTGCAGCTGCTGTTTGCTGGTTTGTTGGATTAGAGGATGTCTCTCCTCCTCACACTCACCCCACAGGAGGGCTAACCTTAGGGCAGCTAGTCCGCCTCGACATAGTCTGGAGATAATGTGGGATGCAATAGCCATCAGGCTAATTAGAATTGATCCACCATAACAGAGGCATGGTTCAGGCTGTATACATGAGCATCTGCTGTCAGGATGCTGTGATAGGTGGGACTAGGAAAGATTATGACTAGATCCTGCTTGGGAGGGGATGGATCTTTTGTTTTAATGACTGAGATATATTCTAAGGGATCTGGCTTTATGTTCAACACTTCATGTTCAATTATTGCTTGATGTACAACACCTCAGGTTCGATTATTGCCAGACAGTTGACACTTTTATTGAGAAGGATTTTTTTTTTACTTAAATGTCATATAAGTATTATTTCATATAATATCATACTATTTGTTGTATGTCATGTGTTGTACTGTAAGTCATCAAAGACAGACAACACTTGAGCTATTTATTTATATATTGAAATAACATTTATTTAAATAACATTGCTTTTTCAAAAGTATCTGTTTATATGGTAAACATTTTATTTGAAGTATTTAATAATATTTCAATATAATGATTAATTTATATATCAAATAATATGTATGCATGTATGTATGTATGTGTGTACATATTTATTTATGTCTGTGTATGTATGCATTTATTTAAATAATATTCATTTATTTATTTCTTTATTGGGTTTATTCACCCAAGTATGTTATTTCATCATACTCAAAACCCTCAATTAGTATGACTCAAGTACTGACTACTTCTGACAAGCATTGTGTCTGTTTGTTGCAAGGCATTGAATATGAATGTTGTTGTTGAGATGACAAAATATTTTACACTTTTATTTAGAAGTTATTTTAAAAGAGAATTCATTGTGGGAATATTTTATCTTTAAGGCAACATAGTTTGTGATTTGTGATTTCCTCAAACTGGTGCTGCTTTAGCACTACATACAGTGTTACCATTTTTGAAATTCAGTTTTTATTTAAATTTCTCATTTATTCAACATTTTTACATTACAAATTCATTTATTCTCTGAAACACAAAAGGCAATATTTAGTTCTGCATGAACTGTCCTTTTAAGGAGAATAGCGCCACCTCTGTTTCTAATAGACATTATGTTATAAGAAAATGTAAATCCTGTATCCTGTAAATCAGAATACAGCTTAAGACTCTATTAGGGAAGGCGTTCAGGAAAACAATGCAAATCAGCACTCAGACAAACAAGAGCGCCCATGATTGTTCTACATGGCTCAGACATATGTGTTTTTGAATTAGCATGGCCCACCCTCATTCTACTCCATGCGGCGCTGGCACACCGCACACGGCTAAACCCATCAGACATGCTATTTCGGGAAGGCAGACGCCCATGTTACCAAGGAAGTGCATGAAAATAAGCGGGCCTCAGAGCCTTGGAAGCTTTAAGCATGAAAGAAGATTCATTCAGCGGTCGGGGGATAACCATCCGTAGTGAGGTTTGGGGTGGGGTTTTTAGGAGGGTTAGAGGGTTCTCTGCCCCTCTGCTTGTCTGCAGTGCCTTTAGAATCCTACATTTGTGAAGATAATGATGAAGGGAGAGAGCATGAACAGCCGAAGGGGGGAGATGAGTGAAGACATATCTTTGTTCTGCCCTAATAATGACGGTCAGCAAAGAGAGAGAGAGAGAGAGAGAGAGAGGGAGAGAGAGAAATGGGCTGAGGAAAATGATAAGAAATCAGTGTTTTGAAGGAATAACTCAACTAAAAATTAGTATTTGGTCATAATTTACTCACCCTCATGTCTTTACAAATCTGTATCAATGTTGTTTTTGGTAAATGTTTTTTTTCTTATTTTTTTTTTTATTTTTTACATGCAACACAAAAAAAGCTCAAGCTCCAAAAAAAAGAAAAAGACATAGATACAGCCATAAATGCCATGGTCCATATTACTTGTGATCTATATTCCATGTTTCTCAAAGATAACAGTAATCTGGGTTTGAAATTACATGAGGTTGAGTGAAAAAAAAAGACAAACTATCCCAATTCAACAAATGGGGCATTGTTATACCATCCAGGTGAAAAAACTGACTTTAAATCATTGATGGTTCTGACCCAATATAGGATCAGAAGACTTGTTTGGTTTGTGTAAATGTGCCTCGTTCACCCCCACTAGTGATCAAAGAGCTTATTAGAGAACTTATTACATTATTGTGAGTCAGTCAATGGAGGGAGTCAATATTGAGGCCATCTGAACACCAGCTACTGTCATATTTCCAATCAAAGTTTCCTGTCTGCATTGCTCTGTTTTTTTTGTTTTCATATGGTCTGTGACAGTAGTGGCCAACTTGGGAATACTTGGGGAAGAGATAACTTCTGTAGAGCAGAAAAAAACTGAGAAGAAGTAAAGATTAAATACATTGGAGTTCCTAGCTTTGTAAAACTAACATTTAAAAGTGCCTAGCTTTGTAAAACTAACATTTAAAAGTCACTAGCTTTTGTAAAACTAAAATTTAAAAGTGTTTTTAGTAGCACTGAGATGGATCTCTTGATAGGCTCTTGATAATTAAAGGGGGGGGGGGGGGGGGGGGTGAAATGCTCGTTTTAACTCAATCTCCTGTTAATCTTGAGTACCTATAGAGTAGTACTGCATCCTTCATAACTCCAAAAAGTCTTTAGTTTTATTATATTTATACAGGTCTCGTCTCTGCTCCACGGGAGCATGCGCTCTTCCGGGAGAAGTGCCCTTAGGACCCATATAAGGAAATTCCACTCCATCTAACGTCACACAGAGCCATACTCGAAAAAAAACTTTCCGAAACCTGTGACAAACCGGAAGGAGTATTTTTGTTGCAAAAATACTCCTTCAAATGTACAACTTAATTTTTGAAACTTTGTCCATGTTTAGCATGGGAATCCAACTCTTTAACAGTGTAAAAAACTCAGTATGCATGAAATAGCATTTCACCCCCCTTTAAAGTACAGTTCTGAACACAATTAATGCCAAAGAGCATGGGAAGAAAACATATTTTACACAGTAGATCGCTTGATGCATAATTCATACATAAGCTTTGAAGGTCTTCTCATGCTCCTCATGGTTAGCTGTAAAACTCAGTGGTGTATAAATTACCTGAAAGCCATACTCAAGTAAAAGTACAGATATCTGGCCAGAAAATGACTTTGGTAGAAGCTGAAGTCACCGTTTAGAATATCACTTGAGTAAAAGTCTTAAAGTATGTGATATTTATTGTACCTAAGTATGATTTTTTTACATACTGTATACTAAACATAATTTAGGATTGAAAGTAAAAGTTAAAGTATTTGCAAAATGGAAAAGGAGCAAATATTTGTATATAATTGTCATACACAGCTTGAGCAGCAAGATTGTGTTCAGTTTGAACTCTTTCTTCCATTTTGTATCTTTGGGTAAGATTAGGATGCACTTCATCCGGTATAGTGTCTTTCATTCCAATATCTGATCTGAAATAGCATTTAGATATATTTACACAGTTTAATGTATCTCAGATGGGACATGGATGCATTTACCTGCAGATACAGATGTATAAATAATGTTTTGTTTTAAACAAAACGCTGAATACTGATCTTTGAAACGATTTCAAACATGAAAAAATGCATAGTCAAAGAGCTGTACCTGCACGACTAGAATCATCCCAGGATGTTTAAAAAATGGTTATAAAGTGGACTTAATTGCCTTAAAAGGAGCTTTTGACATTTGATGTTCAGCTACTCGACCAATGGTGTGAGTTTGGGGAGGGGCTTTGTGTTTGTGTGGACAATATCTGATTGAAGACAGTGGAGTGTGCAGTAGGAGTGTTTGGGAAAACCTGTTTGGAAACTATCATTATCTTTAAATGTTAAAATATTGTAGAAAAAGCTTTCATTGCCTTTGTGCAATGTCATTCTTTGTTTTGTTTTTTTGCACATTGTAACTTAAGAGCATCTGCGCTTTTTTTCTGGAACATTCTGCTCACTCACTGATTCATACATTTATTACTTCTGCTCTTGCTTACAGTCTATCAGCCTGTTAATTATATTACCATCTCAGTCACACACACACTCCCACTCTCTCTCTCTCTCTCTCTCTCTCACACACACACAGCCTTACCCCTCGCTCATACAACACTCCCACTTGCTGGAAGGCGGCAGTATGAACAGCGCATACTAAACTCACACATGTGCATCTCTGGCCATTGACGAGGAACGTGTATTGTAGCTGTCGAGGTCACGTGACCGAAACGAGGGAACTCTGAGGACACCTTGAGCTCACCTGCCACATTTCTTTCCTCTTCTCTCTCTCTCTCCAGGTTCATCTGTGTTTCTCCCTCTTCCTCTGTGCTACACACTAAAGAACAGGATCCTAAACGCAGATCTCATCAGGTAGGCTATTTATCCTTTTTTCTGGCTTTTCTTTCTGTCTCTCTCCTGTTCTCTGCCTGCCTGCTCGCCGTGCCGCAGAGATGCTGCGTCATTGTGTGATACGCTCTGGCACATAAGGTGTGTGAGAATCTGACAGGCTGATACGGGCAGGACCGGCATTCTGATTTCTCCTAACAGCCCCTTGTATCTTTACATTTCCTTCTTTTTCTTTCTAGCTACTATCAGTTTTTTTAAATTATTTTGTGAATTATCACTTCATTGATTATGTGTCTATTGTCTGTGCATTTTTTTCTGCAGGTTTTGAGCATCTCTGTACCTGTTAAGTATAGTTATGCTCTCATAGCTCTATATGTTATATATATTGAAGCAGATGTGTGTCATGTAATTTTGTGTGTGTGCCGGGCGGGATAACATGCTAGCTGGATTCAGGGTGACGTGATGTTGCCTGTCTAGACACCTGCCATTAGCATCACCAGACTGTCCAGATACATAACGGTGATGGTGGCAGTGATTTAATGATGGTGTAGGTCACCAGGGTTGGGTGATAAATCACAGCATGAGCAATTTTATATCATAGTTACTGTATATATATATATATATATATATATATATATATATATATATATATATATATATATATATATATATATATATGTATGAAAAAAATATACTTAATATGCTGTAGTTTGTTAATATATATGTATATGTTTCTTTTTTATTTAAATTCTTTCAATTAATTCAATAAATAAATGTATAAATAAATGGGCACATTAATGTGTTATTATCACGCTAAAGCATTAATTAATTAATTTCAACAATTATTTTATCACGCATTAATGCAGTGTTTTTATTATTATAATTTTTTATATTATTATTTATTATGTTTTTATAAAAGTTAATACAACCAACCAATACTTTAAAATATCTGACAATTTTTTTTTTTTTTTTACAAAAATCACAAACTTTTATGTACCATTTGTCCAAACCCAACGAACAAAATATGTAATTTGTCATCCTATCAAATGAACATGCTATATTTTCAATTGGCTCTAAATGGACAACTGTTCGATTAATCATACACTCAACACAAGAAATGCAGTTTTCCTAAGCGCTTACACTTTTATCACAATTGCTTCAGAGTAATAATAAAAGGGAAACTATAAAAAGAGCAAGAACAAATATGGGGGGGGGGGGGGGGGGGGTAAAAATTTTCTGAGGTGTGCAATTATTTTCAGGGACACACACGGCGAACATAGTTCCAGGCAGCTCTCTTGACCGCATTACAGGTCCATATCACTTCGCATAGTTAACTGTAAAAATGGTCACACAGTTTGCACAAAAAGGTGTTGTCAGCACTGCCCAGATGATTTAATCAGTTAGCCTATATAGTGTAGCAACTTTAAAGGCTACACATGACATTTCTCACTAGTGAGGTATTAATGTTTAGTGAGGTTTAGAGACGCTGCTACAGAACACTGTTGAGGGACTCACAGAGGTAGCCTAATTCACACAAGTTCTCTCTCTCTCTCTGTCTCTTTCTTTCTCTTTCTCTAAGTATATCTGTCTCTCTTGCTCTCTTTCTAATAACTTCATTAATAACTGCATTAGAATGCTATCAACGGCTCAAGCCTCCATTACAAGCTTTAAAATGACATTTTGGTACTAGCAAAAGAGGCACTGGATGAAATGCAGAGGAAATAATCCTACTCACAATAGCGATTTAAGTACAAAAACCAGACAAATCCCTTTAAATATATCATTTGATCAATGTCTTGAGGTGTGGTAACCATAGTATAAGTGGAATAATTGATTCTGGGCCATGGAATTAATAGAAATCAATTATTCCTTATGTAGGCTATATAAAGACTGATCTGTAGTTATTAGAAAAAAAGGTTGTTTGCATTTCTCGCTGCTAAAGGTGGCACAAACAGATTTTACATTTAACGGTGCAATTCGTTTTTTTTTTCCTCATGAGTAATAGCAGGTGTTGGTGTTGAAACGATTTTTATTGAGTTTAGACATACACAATATTTGTAAAACAAAACTCCCCGTTGAAGAATTGCAGTAAACATATATTTTCGTTAGCATATTCGTGCATATACAACTGAATTTGTTCAAATGAGATATGTTGAATGCCAATAATAATTTCATTTCAGAGCTGTTCTTATGCTGTAGCACAGGAGAAGATTATCAGTAAAAAACAACAACTTGGCTTTATCTTAGAAATAGACTGACATTTAATATTGGTTTGGACTTGAAATATAGTTCAAAACTTGTATGAACTGCATTTATGGTGCTTTTTGCACATCCAGCCATTGCACATTATATATTGTTATGCCGCCAAACTCTATGAGTTGCAGTAATCACTCTGTAGTTGTACTGGACGACTGACTGATCTCAGAATCTCACAAGAGACCATTTTTGAGGAAGAGATATTGACCAGAGAGTTCTTGGTTTATATTGTTGTTGAACTCCATCTTTTTTTTCTTTGCCCACCCCTTTACTAATCTTTTTGTCATGACAAAAAGCATGTGTCATATGCAACGTGACCTTTTCTCATCCATTTATCCATGTCCCTCAGCACCCCGCTGTGTCTGTGCTGAACAAGGTCACGATACAGGTGACTGTAGTCTTCATGCATCATGCCAGAAGGCCAGTGAAGCACAGGAGGAGCCTTCCGTCTGCTGTCTGTCTCCTCTCCTGCAGTGCTGTAATGGCAGAAAGCTGACTGCCATCAGTGGCTGGAATTACATTTACAATTCCTTTACAATTCCATTTTTCAATGCATAATGTTAATAATTAATAATTTCTTCAGAGAAAAGTAACTGGCAGAATTTGTTTAAGAAAAACATTGGCGCAAAGAGTTGTTAGACACTGAGACATTCTAAGTAATTTACTGCAGAACAGACATTGGACCCATAGTCATGTGAAGAAAGAAGTGCATGTGCTTTGTTTGTGCATTGAGTAAATGATGACAGATTTTTCATTTTTGGGGGGTGAATTATCCCTTTAAACATGCTTGCTTTATGTGGAAAAAAAGTATTTAGAGTTTCTGCAAGATGCCAGACATTAACTAATGGCTGCATGTTTTTTTGTTGCTGTGTCATGCCATGTGTCAGTTATGATATATTAAAATGCTTCTCAATGCGAAAGAAGCATGTGAAGAGACAGAATTGTTTACTTGGCAAGCACACAGACTCTTTCATTGGGAGGCACTGCAGCAGGGAAAGCAATGATGTAATGCCCAAGGGGGGGGGGGGGGGGATTGGTCACCCCCTTCTTCTCTGTCTGGCAGGGGCAAAAAAGACAGACAGGGAGGGCATGGTTCTCAACCTGCTGCATGGGAGAGACTGATGCTCCATTAGACATAGTGGATACTACAGTCACAGCTACCGCTCATGTCAGGAACTCAGTGAACTCCAGGTTCTGCAATGTGATCATGCTTAGTTATTCAGTGCATTCCATGAAATTATAGTGTGAACAGTTTCAGGTCATTCCCATACTTACATTCCATACTTGAATATAAAACCTCAGCTGCTTGACTTTGTGACTGCTCAAATTGCGAGAATGTGTAACTGTATTTTTTTTCTTCTGTAGAACATTATATACATATGTATAATTTATGATATTTGTCAGTTTTGACAATGTGTAGTTACTGCATTTTGCCTTTTAAGGTAATATGGATTATGCAAAATAACAGAAAACAGAAAAGTCAATTTTTATTTTTAATTTTGTTGTTAAATCCATGAATTGGAGAAACAGAATGAGAATTTTCTTTCAGACCAACTGAGAAGTTTTGTCTCTCATCTCACCTCTTTATATTGATTTAAAATGTTAAAGGTAAAACTAAAATAAATAAAAAAAATCCTGATAAACTGTACTTTGTCCATTTAAATCATATTTTGTTGGAAATCTGCCTCTTTAGACCTCAATCCCACGTTTTCTTGATTTATCAACAACTCTACACAGAAATTTGTTTATTATCCCTCGCTTGTTAGCAAATAATTATTCTTTAATAGATGAAAACTGTCTCCGGGTTTATTACCAAGCCTTCATCTTCCAGGCAGAGACAGGCATCTTGACAATCTCATCATTTAAATATTAGGAAAGCTCATAGCTCAGATAATATTACAATTTAATGAAAGATAAATCCAAAGTACATCAAATGAGATCATCTTTTATTGGTATCTTTACAAAAGGGTGAAATAAGATGACTGACTTTGAGAAAAATAATAAAGCTGTTTAATATTGGTTTAGTGCTATCTTTATTATGATTGCAATTTCCTGATGCAGTGAGGTATTTTAAAGTTCATTTTAATGGGTGTCCTTACATGGTTTGGCTCAAAAAGAAGAAAGCAAAAACGGTATTAATGCTGTAAGCTTGCAGGATGGCATGCAAAAAATGTCCCCACTATCTCACCGATGTCACTAAAAATAGTTGTCCTGAAGAATCACACCTATCTCTGTGACTGCCCTAGGCTCTGTAGTAGTGGTCATTGGATGTCAGGATAGAGTTCTTTAAAGTCAACATGAAAATAAAAAATCTTCCTCTTCAAAGAATAGTTTGGAATAGTTTTGGAAGAGAATAAAGATGTAAATGAGTTTGTTTCCACATCAGAATGGATTTGGAGAAATTTTGCATTACATCACTTGCTCTCCAGTGGATCCTTTGCAGAGAATGGGTGCCATCAAGTAATTCACATGACTCCAGTCCATTAAAGTGAAGTGAAAAAGTTCAAGTTTGTAAGAAACAAATGCATCATAATGCAACAACAGGTTTTCACTTCCACCCAAAACACCATAATCCTTAATAATACTTTCCCAAGTGGAAAAGGTATAACTTTTTGATTGAAGAAAGCAATATTATGGATAGAAGACTCATATTATAGCTGGAAGCAACAGCTTTATGTTAAAAACATTTTAATGATGGATTTGTTTCTTACGCACGACTTTTCGCTTCACAAGACGTTAACTGATGGACTGGAGATGTGCAAGGCACTTTTTGATTACTGAGATGATTTAGAAGATGTTTTTAAACTGGATTTTACGCCATAAATAAATTTGAAAATGCACCAGGTATTTGCTGGAAGTGTTTTCTCCTAGCAGGAGCTGAACTGAATTATAAATGTGAGCGAATAATGGAGGGATGCCCACTCAGGTTTGATTTTTGTTTCTAGACATTTTCTCTGAACATGTTCCTCTCAGTCTCTCAGTCAGGAAGACAACAAGCCGATGAGCCCTAGATCAGGAAGTTATAATCTCAAAGCTGTTAGGTGTCTTCAGAGACTTCACTCTTCTATAATGCCATTTTTGACTAAACTATTATGGTTTCATGGAATCCAATCCGCCAACTCACGTCTGACAAATAAAGCTGAAGAGCAGTAAGAGAGAACATATGAAACGCATGTTCTGGAGTGCATAAAGAACGTCTGTTGGATGTGTGGCGTTCACGGGGTGAGATAGCAGTTCAGCAGAAGCATATTTATGCCATCTGCCAGTCTTCCTGCTTTAAACATTCAGATCTGCTCTGAACATTCATCCATAAAGCAGCTCTGCTGTCATGTGTCTATTTTTTTTCACTCTGGCTTCTGCCTTTTTCAGGTTTTTGAACGATGTGGTTAATTTGGAGTTTCTCCAAGTTAATGCAGTTCTTTTTTTCTCTCTGTCTTTCTCTTTTTGGGTTGTGTAGTCACTAAGTTTAGTCAAGGGAGGCACAGGGCTAATTTAGACATGGCTTGTTCTGAAAATCACATAAAAACATCCTGAAAAGAAAGCATGATGGCCACACCAGAGCCTGCGGTTAACGCAGATCTTTTCCACCCTCCTCCTGCTCGCTGTCCTGTGCCTGTGAGGGTGAAATTACTCTGTCTCATTGGAGTTCTCGGTGTGAACATGCCACGAACGGCACTCATGCTCATACAGTGTGAGTCACTGTGTTGAGCGTCTGCATATTATCTGGTGGCAGAGAGGAAAACGCGGCATTTTCCACCTCATATCCCCTGAAGCGCAAGCAGAAAGTCAGAACTCTGTTGCTCTAACCCACCAGAACAGGAAACATACTGTAGATAGATGGAAAAAATAGGGGTACAGTAATATATTTTGCTAAGTTATTAAACATTTTTACATGCTTTTCCCAGCATTAATATTATTTAACACTAAATTGCATTAATGACATTGTTAAATGTAATGCATATCATGAAAAAATTCACTTGTTGCATTTCAAATGGTTGATTTTTATTTAAAATTAGCGTACAATTTTAAAAGAATAGTTCACCCAAAAATTTTAATTTGTTGAGACTGTACTCATCCTCAAGTCATCCAAGTAGATGAGTTTGTTTCTTCATCGGGACAGATTTGGAGAAATTTAGCATTATGTCACTTGCTCACTAATGGATCATCTGCAGTGAATGGGTGCCATCAGAATGAGAGTCCAAACAACTGATGAAAAATAATCAGGTCTCCTGTCCATCAATTACTGTCTTGTAAAGTGAAAATGAATTTTTACAGTGTTTCACCTTAAAAAGGCCACTTTTCAACTTAAAACAGTCCATGCATAACTCCTAAAATGTATCTTTCATCCATGCAACCCTTGCACCATTGTAGTGCTGTTTTATAGGGTAAATGGACACCAGTACACTGGTTAGTACTGTATATCCATCTTTTCTCTTCAAGCTTTTCTAGGCTAGTTGTTACTGTAGACACTCTTTATAACTCTGTCACTCACACAGTCTCAAAAGCCAATGGGAAAATGGAGTTGTACAGGTTTATCCGGAGCCAAAGCTGCAGTTCATTATGCTCCATAATAAAGACATGTTGAAGCAGCTGTGAATGGAGTTAAGCAGAGGTGACTCTTGTGTCAGAGCCGCTGTCATACGCTGATAACTGGAGCTCTTTATTTAGTTCAGGCCTGTGGAGATGTTCTCTTGTGCCTCCACCAGAGACTTGTGTATGGCCAGAATGATGCAAAGAAAATCTATGTCAGGCATTCTTTATGGCCATGGAGTGTGTGAAAAAGATAAATGCTGTTTCAAAACATATTGAACTGTTTATGTTTTATAAAAGCAATTTTCTACAAAGGCAGCATATTCAATTAATAGTTCTGTCATGAAACTCTAGACCTTCTGACAGTTTTCATGATGGAAACTTAAACGCGACTGGTAAAATATTTTAATATTAGTTAAAATAACAGATATTTTTTTATTAACTATTAGTAAGAATTTTATAAAACAGTACATTTTCAACACTGATAATAAGAAAAGAGGAAAATTATCATGGAAGTATCATGTGACAATGAAAACTGGAGCTGAAAATTCAAGTGTGATAAGCATTCATTTCAATAGAATGCCTATGATGGACGTACTGGCTGTGTAGCCAAAGCAAGGGAATTATGTTGTTTTGTATTCTGTAGGTGTACCATTGAACACTAATGAGTGTCCCGCAATGAAGGCTTGTCTCTGTGGTTTGTCCAGGTGTGTGTGTGTGTGTCATACACAGTTGAATGCTGATTGACTAGGTTGTGATCTCATTAAAGAGCTAATGAGCTCATTCTGTGTGTTAGTAACACATACTCCCATGTGTTCTTCCTTGCACATTTACACAGATAGTTTTTTCATCAGGAACAGCTTTAATTATTATGTATATATTGGAAGCTAACAGAAGTGTTTCTTTGATCTGATCTGTTTGCAGGTGCTTGTCCCGCTGAGAGACTCCACAGCACCCTTAAGCCAGCACCAATCGTCACTGAAGTACCACCACTTAGACAGGTACCAGCCTATCCCTGCAGTACATCTCTAGCATGACCAATCACAACAGACGTTATTACAGCTCCTCTTACATTAAAATGTGGCATAAATGCCACATGAACCACCTCTGATCTTTGATTCATTCCAGTTTGCCTTTTTGGATAGGGCCCCATAAGTCAGGGTGCACAGGATTTTATCAGTCCACTGCGAAACAGTCTTGTGTGTATAAGTTCCCAGGCTGCTACAGTGTTGTATCTGATTTCAAATTATTTTGCCCTTAAATGTCATGTAAAAGAAAACAAAGTGTGATTGGTAGCTTTAGATGTTAGTTTAGATGGCTATATCCTGTCTGACGTCTAGTTTGCACTGCATTAATTCTGTGTTTGTTGGATCAGTGTGAACCAGCCCTGAAAAACTGATATATACATATATATTCAAGTTTTTTGTTTTCATTGAACAAAAGCAACATTTGACAGTTTTAGCTTGTTCATAATAACAGCATAGCCACAAGACATAAACAGCATGAATATATACATATTAACCTTTTTCTTGTAAAGCTATCTCCAATTTTACAACTTCTTTGCCATGACCATTGTCAACCTCAAAAACCCTAAAACCACTGTAAAAAAAAATCAAAAGCTTCAAATTTTTTTATTTTAAGTCTGAATATGGGCCCTATTCACAGACATTTCATTTCCTCACTGGGCACGAAGTGATTTTTATTTTTTTATTTTCAGGTAGTCAACATCATGCCACAAATATTGTTGATTGTACTTAACCTGGAATATTTTTTTAAGCTGATGGCTGCAATGTGGAGCAGACTGTGATTATCAAACGTCTGGCTTCACAAAACTGCCTCAGATCTACATCCAAAAACCTTGTAACCCTAAAATGTAATAGTTTCTGTAGTTACAGTAGCAGATTGAGGTGTATTGAATGTTTTAAGTCTCCAGCACACAGGAGCTGTGAGTGGGTTGAGCAGGAGGCAGAGAGCCCTTCAAGCTGCTGATGAGCGTGACGCACACCCGCGAAATACCAAAACAAAAGCCAGTTAATAACCAGTGCTTTGCTTTTCTCTCTGCTTCTATTTTCAAGCAAAGCTGCAGCAGAAGAGCTTTTCATTAGCCTTCCTCTCCCTGTTTTTGAATGCACATCGGGCCCTCTGAGAGATGGAAAAAGGCGAAGGCTGTTCCGATCGGTCTAATGAATGTTTACATGTTCGTGTTGATGGGTAGGACGTGGCTTGGCGGGTCGATGTTCACATGTGCGGACACCCACACAGAGACGTGTGAAAGAGATGAGATTCCTGTCATTTTTTTCTCCCTCAGTGACTAAAACACACACAGCTGTTGGTTTTATAGATGTTTACACATATGTGTCTAAGTATTTACATGTTTAAATACGCGCATGCTCATTTACGGAATGCATGTGACAAATCTTCGGCAATAAAAAAAGATTAGCAACACGCTAATCTTGTAATATTTTGGATTTAGCCATCAGTTTTTGTTTTATGAGTCAGCCATGAGTCACACATTAGAGGATATTCCAGTGATTGTATCATGCTGTGTGAATGAAGATTTGAAACTAATTTGGCATCTGTACACAACACAATTTAATTAAACTCTGTCTTCCTTTCTCTGTTTTCGCTAGTGTCTAACCCTCGCCACCGCACCAGCATCCATATCAAGACCGTAGGCAGTGCAGAGCAGTACACGTGTCACGACCACACTTATGCAAGCTTGTTTTTAACAGGTTTCACAGCAGATGTGTAATCTATCCTGCGGGCTGTAATTGCATGTGTAAAATAGCAGTATGATTCGTATCGCAGATTCGAATAATCCCACTGTGAATTTTTCAACTACTACTAGCTCCCTCAGCAAACAATAATATTTTTAAATTTTAAAACTAGGAAAGTTTTCCCAGAGGGAAAACAAAATAATAAGACACTTGACACTCTCCTGTGATGAGTCTTATGCAAGTAATAGATGAGTGATGTTTACTGTTATTTAAAAAATCCCAAATTAATGTCCAGGATTCGAATGGGATTATCCTGAAGCATTCAAAGAATCATAAAGGATCCTTTAAACATCTGCTAATTCTGTACAAATGTCTGTACAAATAAAGTGGAAAGGGGACTTTAAGATTAAAAAGGATTCTAGTTGTTTGGCTATCCCATTAGGATCCTCAAGGAAGACATGAAATGACATTCATAACCCATTTTCACTTTTGTAATGTGACGTATTTCCAAGTGGGACTAAGGAGGTGTTTATTGGATTGTGAAAAGTGGGATTTCCTTAACAAAATTTTGCCGCCAGAGTATACAGTGGATTGTGAAGGTCCCAAAACAGTGACAGCAGGTGATACACACACTTTTGAAATGTTTTGAGTGAAAAATGTTTTCACTAGATAAATGATATCTCAGTTGGACTTCTTCTTTTAATCTCTTTTTCAATTTGACTGGTTGCTATTGTTGATGCAACTTATACTGTTTACATTAATCAGCATTCCATTAGTGTGTACTTAATGGCAAGATTTAAGAATAGGAGCATTAACAAGAGTACTCTAAAATAACCCCAAATATGCTGATTGGCTATTGGATAATAATTTTTCCCACCTGCATGGTCTATATGACATCAGCTGAAACAATCAATCAAACACACAAAAAAGTTTGTGTTCAATACTTTTATATCTTTTCATTTTACAATGAAGTTCAGGATGAATCAAACCAAAAATCGATGATTTACTATATAGTCTTTGAGAAAAGATGCCAATTTTCCAAAAACTGGGACCTAAAGGACACTGACACTGTGGGTGAACCTTCTCCACACAGTGGAGAAACACAAGAAAAGTTTGACAGGATATTGAATGTCCAGTTTGGTAGATTGAATTACTCACAGATACTGTAACAGGTGGGGTAAATAATTCAAGATGAAACGGTTCTTTAGCTGTGTTTCAATGGAACATGGTGTATCACTCTTTATGCTGCCCACTCCTCTTTGGCTGAAAGACAGCCTCTTTATATAAATAAAACCCACAGGTTTATGTTCACCTCTTCCTGTAGCAAATAAAAAGACCTATAAAAACCTGCATCAGTGTCCTCGTTTTGCAGCACTGTGCAGTTCTCAGTCCATGTCTAACATAGTCCAGTTGCTGTTCTGTCTCCCTTTTGGAGTGTGCATGTGTGAGCTGAGAGCTCTGCAATGCAGCTGCAGTGGTGTGAGCTAGGTTTCCGTACGGAGAGAGGAAGAGTGGGGGACGGAATGAAGGATAGTACCTATTTAACCTGCAGCTAGAAGGAACTGCCAGCATATAATTGATGTAGATTACGTTCTGTGTGTAAAAGTTCTTCAGTGCTTGTCTTGGCAAGCTGAGAGTTTTTAACCACTTGATTTGGATGTGGCACAATCCCATGCATTAGTAGCAATGCATGCAATCTGGCTGACAGTTTGACTTTTTGCATTGGTGATGTGCAAAAAAGACTTTTAAGGTCCGACAGCACTGACATCACCCTGCAAAGGTATACATTTATCTACTTCTAAAGGATGCATATTCAAATTTTTAATTTTGTCATCATTTGTTCACCATCACTTTCTTTTGCACACAGTGTGCTCATTGTTGTTTTGGACCCCATTGACTTTTATTGTAAAAAACAAAAATGCAAAAAACAGAAAAAAAAACCTACCATATACAATTGAAATGACATGATGGTGAATAAATGATGCCAGAATATTTATTTTCAGGTAAACAATCCTTTTATGGTTACTTTTTAGTACCATTTAAGTGACATGACATTCAGCCAAGTATGTTGGCTGTACTCAGAATTCTCAAAATTCATGCACTGCATTTAACCCATCCAAAATGCACAATCACAGCAGTAAACACACACTCTGAGCAGTGTGCAGCCATTTATGCTGTGCCGGGGTGCAGTTGGGGGTTAAGTGCATTGCTCAAGGGCACCTTCCCAGACAGCAAGCAGTGTCAGCCCAGATCCGGCCCGAATAGATTTCACGTGGCCCAGATGTGGGCCGGATCTGGGCCAACACTATATTGGTGTCTGGGTCAGTTGTTGTATTAACAGTCCAAGACTCAAACCCACAACCTTAAGGGTAGGAGTCATACTCTCTAACCACTAGGCCACGACTTCCCCCTAAGGGTAATGTCCTGTCCCAGTGACAAGTATTGTATTCCTGAAGGTAATCTATTTGTTTTTTAGGTTTATTGTTCTGAATTTGTCCATTTTAATCACTTTCAAACATTTTGTCAGCAGAAAAATGGTCCTACACAAAGGGGAGGATTGCAGTAATAGAAGAACAATTTTGAGTTTTATAACAAACCTTTAAATTAAACCTTTTTTTCTGCAACATATTATATTTTATTTTAAAACACTAGCCATCATGCATGATTTTGTAAATGGTTGCACAGTAAATTGGCTATCACACACTAAATGAATAGGGATCACACATAAACAGATTCTTCAACTTCTGTGTGACTTATTTGTAGGAGACACATGACAAATGAGAACAATATGTGTTCTAAAATCAGCTTTTCAGCTCATCAGCTCAAAGTATCAAGCATGATTGATATTCTCTAACTAGAATCAGTCATACACTTTGTGATTTTCTGTGAATTGTAAACTGTCCAAAGTCATAAGTCATGAAGTGTAGGTTTTACAGAACGTTCTAATATTCTGAAGAATTATTTTTATTATTATAGAAGTGCATACTTTTTATGCAATGGAAAGATTCCATTGATGTTAAAATTCTTCATGGAACCACCAACACCATTAAAGAACCTTTATTTTTAGCAATGTCAGAATTAGTGAATACACTCTCTATGTATTTCCATATGAATTCTACTGCATATTTTTTGCTTGCATATTTGTCATGCACTTGAATAGCTTTGAAATTTTGTATAAAAGGGTTTAAACAAGGGTTTAAGTGAGGATTTCTACTGTCGTGTGGGTTCGGATTTAATGTTCATCCAGATGCAGTTTCTTTTTTCATTTATTCAAATAGTGTTTACTGTCAGTATGTGCCACATTCCAAGGATTAATCCCAGCTTCGGCGGTGCGCCTATTCAAATTTAGGATCTATCACGAGTTATTTTGAACTTTTTGGAATAGAATAGTTAAAGTCTTTGAATGTCAATGCAAATGTTCATCTTCTTCTGGGACAATTTAATGCCATCCCCAGTAGGGAGTTCTGACAGCATGAACAAAATCCCTACCAAAACAGTTTGGGGCTTTGACTTCACAGCTTCACAGATACCCTAAAGGTTGCAGGGTTTGGATAGGGTGCACATATCACACTGTCTGCTCAGGGACGTATGAGTGCCAGGGGCCTAGATGTCTGCCAACTGGCTCTGGTTCACCCAAGGACAGTTGGAGATTTTTTTCCTGCTTCTTTTTCTGGGAAAAAAAGAAGGTCAGAGCTGTCACTTCCATCTGGGTTGAAAGAAATGCCTCGTCTGACTGCCATCCTCTGTCAGCCAATTAGAGCATGCTAAGTGCCACAATTCATCCACCAATCACAGCTGGGTCTACATGGGGGGCATGGGGTTCAATTTTGGCATGGCATCAGTTACAGGCAGATTATAAACTACACGTTGGGCTTCTCTTTATTTACTGTGACACTGGATCAGTGAATTATATGAATAATTTAGATTCAAATGTATTAATGTTCTTTTTTTAAGTTTGCTCAAGAGTCAAAATTTACCCCATGAGGTATTTGGTAAAGTAGTTGATTTAATTTGTACGCGGTTGCTAAAAAGCATTTGTAGATTGGCGCAACATTTAAAAAGTTAGTCTGAATTCATACTGAAAAGCTAAGTGCAGGTTTTTGATATTCTCATGTTTTTGTTCTAAGTTTAGAAGTAACACTTAGTTTGGGGGTTGTCGGAGGACAGTGTAACAGCTTTCTGCAGAAGTCCACTTCCACGCATTAGAAAGTGATGTGGCTGTCTTTTCAATGACGTCCACTTCATCAGCAATCCATCCATCTCTCTTTGCTTGTACAGGAAGTGGCCCTGCAGTGCTGCGACAGCTGAGAGTAAATTCAAATACGCGGAGAGTCATAAACAGATGCTTGTGATGCTGTTTCCACTATTCCAGCTCAGTTTTTGTGGATTTATAATGGATTTGTGGAGAAAAAAACTTATGACACATGGCTTTAGTTTGATCTAAATTGTGGAATCAGATGCAGCTCAGTTGTCTGAGTTATGTAAATTTTTGTTAGCTTTGGCAAAATCACTTAATGTAAATCAGTTCTATCGTGTGCATTTTGGAAACGCCCTGGGCAGCTTCTTTTTGTCTAGGTATTGGTTATAGAAGTATAGCTCCTATCTGTTTGTATGGGGAAAGGCTGAAATCTCTCCAAAACTGTTGGCTAAACATCAAATTGGTAATAAAATCGGACTAAAATATTATGTATTTTGCTTCTAAAGCTGAAATCATTTCAGGTCAGTCCTACCAATAGAATTCTGCAGTGATGATGTATTTTTGTAAGCCAACTCAGAAGAAGTCATGGTCCCTGGTCCCCTCGACAAAAACCCAACAGAATTTTTCATAAAGTGAGCTCGTTTGTTCATCATGACAGTCTTCACAAATGAACACAAGTGGAATAAAATGTGAGACTACTTTGTGCTTATTTTAACCACAAACCTTTTAGCACTTAAGCAAAATATAAAAAAAAAACTTGTTGACTTCATGATGATAGAACAGGAAGTGCTAAAATGCTATCTTGTTTCTGGATTTTGTCAATTCAAAAATGTTACTAGAGCCACAAGAAAATGTCTTTAACTATAATATGATTGGTGCTTGGGCTAAAAGGCTGTGCATTGTTTCCTAATTTTTTTTTTTTACTCTGCTCTATTTTGTTTCCTAATCTAACTTTATAATAGAACTGACACTATATAATGTGAATATTGTTGGCTCTGTGACAGATTGCTTATGCTCATCTATTGGAAGTTGCTTTGGATAAAAAAAATCTGCTAAATGCATAGATATAAATGTTTTTCTGAGTTGAAAGGTTTCTCCCATTCATTTTTTACAAGTGCTCCATTCGCTCCTAGTCTTTGGCTCTAGTAAGTCATCACAGTTGTTTGGGGAGCAATACTCTGGACCTGTCTTCTGCATCTTTGCTGGTAGGTCGGATTTGTTGGATGGCCTAATGCCTGGTACTTTCACAGTGCCCAGCATACGTTCTCAAGATCAAAATCATCAGAAGCCTGGCACTCAGACTTGGTTTCCGTGCCCAGTGTATCACACCTGCTGTCGCTCCAGTGTCTCTATTCAAACGCCTCCTATTGAGTGTTACTGCCATTTCTGTCCACCAGAGTGTGCTGTTTTTCAGATAGAAATTTCACTGATGCTGGTACTGTAATGTGCTTAGTTTATGTCTTGTTGCAGTGAGATTGACAAAAAAAGAGTATTTGTGAGTGGGCCTAAATGATTGATGCTGGTCTAAAAGTGACCATGATCATGTACAGACTGCGAGGTGAGAGAGAAAGAGAGAGTGACATTGAGGTAACCCGTTTACGCTTTCTCTGAATGTGACATTGCCCAGTAAAAACAGAGTCCTTGTCAGTCTGCAGTAAATAACCAAGTCTCTAAAGCAGAGGTCTTCAGTTGCTGTGAATGTCCTTGTCTCTCTCTGTCACTTTTGGAGACACTTTCACAGATACAGTGATTTGCAGTGACAAAGTCATTTATTTTTAGTGTGATTTGGTGATATGAGATGACATGGCCAGCAGTGGCCATTGGTGATATGATGTGGGTGTGTCCAGTGATGGAAGAAAATTGAGAAATTTAGATTTTATGCATATGATTTGGTACTACCAATGGGAGTGAAGACAAATAATAGATTTCAATATTACAGGTATTCACTCATTCATTCATTCATTCATTCATTTCATTCAATAAATAATTTTGGTAATGCTTTACAGTAAGGTTAATCATGAAAAAAAAAACAATGAAAACAAATACTTTGATAGCATTCACTAATTTCTAAAAGTACTAATGCAGTTTAACATTTCATCTTGTATAAATAACTATTGTATAAATAATAGTTTACTAATGCTAATTAAATAGCTTTAATTTAAAGTACTATTTATTTATTTATTTATTTATTTTCCTATTGAAGCTTGCCTGTTTAAAAAAGTAATGTCCTCAATGCTAGCATGTTGTGGTTGATTGCATGTTGCTATGTGGTTGCTAATCAATTTATTAATCCAAGTCAAGAGTCCATCCTTCAATTTTTCTTTTATTTTTCTTTTTGGTTGGTGCCATATTTTACAGTTTGAGCCGTGTTTTTAAACATTTGGGATTTTATTTTCATATTTTTTTAAAAACTTTGTGGAATAGTTTTTAACTTCACATATTTGAAACACTTTTGGCGTTGAGTGCCAGTGGGAGTGCTGCATTAGATTGAATTTTTAGTGCTAGGTTTTATGCTTTCCCACGATTCCCCAGTTAATCAAGATCTCAGCGGGGTTCTGTCATGACTGCGACACCACAGATACCCAGCAAGATATCATACTGTAATCTCAGTGTATCGGGCACTCAGCAGATAAGTTTGCTGTGAGACGATTAGAAATTTTGCATATATGACAGTTATGATATGGATGAGTCACTCGAGTCTTTGGCATTGCCCTTGGCAATTGCAGCTGACTTTACAAGTTAAATTAAGATAAATATCTTACATCTGATAATTAATGTCACTAATCTGCAACATTTCTGTACATTCAGAACATCTGTATAACTTGAAGGTGCTATAAATGCTTCTGCATTGAATGCAACACATAAGAAGTCCCATTCTAACAAAAATAAAACCCCAGTAAGAATCAGAATTAGGATATTTTTATATTTATTTACTATTTTTAAGTCAAATTGTTGTCACTTAATATGGCTTCAATGTAAGTCTGTGGATTTTTGCCCAACCTGTGGTCCGCTTAGTAATATCACACCCCTTCTCATCAAACCACATGATTTTATGTATTTTACATGCTGAAATGCAATATTTAGGATTTGGTGATTTGTCCAAATCCCCATGTAACCCCATATATGAGCAAAGTGATGCTTGCCTTAGCAACATCAGTAAATGAAAGTAACATAATACCTAATTTTGGATTACGTAGCCCTTTCCTTCCACCAGGAATCATAGGGGTTTGCTTAGGAGTTACTCTGTGCAATCAGGCAGAAACTTTTCCTATAATCAACCAGTTGCAATAATCCTAAAAGCCTCGAGAAAGACCCTTAGTAACTCAGAGTGAGGGATTGAGATTGAAAGGGAGCGAGAGGAAAGGAAGGCGTCCTCCCTCGAGGAGTTACTGTCAGTCAGAGAGAAGGAGTGAGTCGTGGCTGATCAAAGCCTCCATTAGCAGCACAGACAGACTCCCCTCCACCAGCACACACTCAACAACCCCACTGAGCAATTAAGATATCATGAACATCTCTGGTGGCCCAAAGTCATCTGAAAATCCACTTCACTGAGAGAGAGAGAGAGAGAGAGAGAGAGAGAGAGAGTGGGCGAGAGGTAGAGGGCAGAGTTCGGACACTACAAATGAAGATTTACAAGCTACTGCTGCACTTTAAAAATTCTGCTTTAATTGCTGGCACACTGCAAGCCCATCTCACCCTCCCTTTCTCTTTCTTTATTTCTTATTTATGGAGGTAATATGCCCTTTGTGGATACATTGTATGGCCATGTACCTTGCATAGCAGACAGGAGACGGTGACATTTGCTATAACCCACCAAATTCAGTGGAAACGCATGTTCTGTCAAGTGTATCATCAAAATACAGGCTGCTCTTCCGTCCTTCACCCTCATTTTTCATATATGTTGTGACAGGTGAGGAAGATGTGAAGAGAGTGCACTTCACACTGACACGCTGCTGTCCTTTTTCAAAGAATCTGCTGTCAGAGTGTGTTTTTTCAGTGTAGTTCAAATCATATATGGCACCTACCAATGTTGTCTGGTCCTGTTTGCAGCTTACATATCACCTGTGTAGGAAGGAAGGGACTGACGTGTGAAGTTGATAACCAGTTTTAGTTTTTATGTGTTGTTTAGGGACAGGTTAATTGGAAATGGATTATACCATATAATGTGCTGGAATGGAAAAATTGAAAAATAGCATTC
>NC_068418.1:2383862-2408204 GCF_023724105.1 Carassius gibelio
AAGTGTGACCCGGCTGAGCCAGCGCATAACACACGTCATAACCAAACGTTATGTGATTGGCTTACAGGTAACCAATGATTTTAAACTTCAGACAAGCGCCCACCCACGGGAAAGTAAAAGCTTGTCAATTATGCCCTTCCAGACTCTGTCTACAAAGCAAAGTGAAGTAGCAGAGTTTGGTATTACCAGGCTAGTCAAATGGTGCTTTTTCACCGAATGAGAAACAATTGCTCATTTCAGTTAATTCATGCCTGCCCAATAGGTGGCGCTGGCTGAGAATGCATGTTACACCTGCACACTAGGTGGCACAACCACTATTCACTATAACAAACAAAGTGTAATGTGATGTAAATGAGAGATTCATTGTGCAAAAGTTACATTTATTATAACGGAACTTTGTGAGATTGCGGTAAACTGAAGTGATTGACAGATTTTCCGTGATTTTAAAGATAGTGCTCTTTGTGTGGTTTTTTTGGTAATATATAATCTATTAAGAGTTTATTAAAAAATAATAATAATAATAATAATTTAATAAAACTTTATGGACACATACATGCTGCAAATTATCAGGAATGAAATTCACATATTTATGCGAGATTCACTCTTGAAATAGCAGTGACTGCCATTTCTATAACCACACCTGTAAAAAGAACAGAAAAAAAAAGTTTTTGTTGTTGGTACAGTTCTATTATTGCTTTTTATAAACAGCTCGTTAGCGATTTCATTGTTGTGAGCACATAAACAATTCCACCCTAAAATTAAAACAGCAAGTTTGATCTTGACAGTGCCTGGACATGTAGGCTGTCCAGTGATCCATATTCACCCCTACCAAAAGAGTTGTAAAATAACACAAATAAACAAGCCCCCTATATACCTACACCAGCCTATTGTCTCTTGAGCTGCTTTACCTTTAAATTACAGTCCAAGTGTCAACAGCACAACTTGGTCCCCATCCCAGAGGGCCATTTGTTGAAGGTGCAGTGCCTTCACTTAAATGTCAAGTGTCTTGTTTTGAGGTTGGGTATCATAGAGGATTAATAGTATAGGTCAGTGTCTGGTTTTGTATTTTAGTGAATGTACATTCTGTTAAAAACACACATACACACAGATTCACACATATGCACTGAGAGTCTAGTCAGAAGATATTGCCTAACCTGATTTTACCAAGTGAGACATGTTCCTGGGACAACATCGTTGTTGACCCTGGAACAACATTGTGATTAACCAATCAGATTTGAAGAACCAGTTTATAGATTTTGTGAAGTTTATGCTTAAAATCAGTGTTTGGTGCTTGTACATCAGTGTCATTCATCTATTATTTCCTCTGATTTTAGGGATTACTCATGGTTAAGGTTAGGTTTAGGTGTAGGGATATGATTAAGAATATATTTTTGGAGTAAAATGTTGTTCCAGGGTCAACAAAATATGTTGACCTAGGAACACATCGGACTTGGCAAAATCATGACGTGCGAAGATATTGTATATTGTAGTCTAAAAATGCAATTTATTTTATTTCCCCACAAAACAAAATGACATCCTATTTAAAAAAAAAAAAAAAAAGGGATTTGCAGCACCATTTTGGAAAGCCAGTGAAGCAGAACCCTGTTCTAATTCTCACCAGTGGATATGTTGGTAATGGAAAATCAGAGTGTGTGTAAATTGCCCTCCTGTCAATGCGCCACAAAACAAGCTGCCCTCACTGAGAAAAATATAAACAGCTTTAAATGCACCACAGCTGCTTTATATATACAGATTTGTTTAGCAAGAACATAATTGTTAGACACTTTTTCGGTTACTTTTATTATGATGCTATATTATTGTTCCAAATTGTGGAATATCATTATTTAAATGACAAAACAAACACTCATATTAGAAATGTCACATCTAGGTCACTTAAAGCAGTCAAATAAAAGCACAAACAATGATAATTGCATGCCTCTCAGGAATGCTTTAATCTGATTGGTCATTGTAAAATCAGATTCTTGCATAATAAAATGAATTAAACCGAGAAAAAAAAAATCTGGTTACAATGTAAGCTAAATAAAGTCCAATTAGTCAACCATTATTACAAAATGATGCCTTTTAGGCTAACGCTTGATCACCCCGTTGGGATTCATTTTCTGATAATGATCAATTGACTGTGCATTATTTTTTACACATTTGCCTAAATTACATATATTTAATTTGTATTTTGATCAATGGGAAAAGCATATTACATATTCAATAAAATATCTTTAAAAACATTTAACATAGTGCGAAGAAATTTAGATAAAATGCATAAAGGTATATATATAAATAAGAGGTTTTCTTTCCACATCAAAGTCACTTAAAAGCCAGTGACATGCAATTATGTTACAGTGACATTTTATGGGATAAAATCTGATAACAATAGTAAAGTAAGTGGTGACTGGCTCTTTTAAATGTAAGGTGGGACTACAGTCACTATATTGCTTTATTACATATCAATAAACATAACATTCTCCCTCTCCTTCTCTCTATATCTAAATATAGTGCATGCACTTTTCTGTAAACTTAGCCAGAGGATTTAATTTGACTTAAACTCTCTGAATCCCTAATGCAACTTTATGGGAAAAACTTCCTGCAGGAAAAAGTATTTCCTGCATTCTCTTTTTTTGTGAGTCCTCAAGCTATTATGTTTCTCAAAAATGGAAATGTTTTCTTGCTCTGCAAACAAATCAAATCACAAAAGGGAGATGAAAAATTAAGTTATTCTGCATTTGCATCAAATGAAAGATATAAACAGAAGATATGGCATTGTCCATCTGCTTTCTCTCATTAACCATGCTGCAAAACCAGCGGTGGAAAGAGAAATGTGATGGAGGTAAAAGAACCAGGAGCAGACCTTGGCTGGTGGAGGGTTTGTGTGCTCTCCTGTTCGTCTGTCAGTTAAATATGTGAATCACTCTTCTGTTTGTGTGCCTATTTCTAAACCAGTCTACCTGCCAAACAGCCATTTGATCTTTCTTTACTTGTACTCTGACAGGAAACACATTTGTACCTTCTGCACGGTGTGCTGAATTTACCCAAACCGTGATTTTACTCCTACTTTGGCCATAACATTTATAGAGAGAAAAGTATAACAGAATTAATGTGTTTTATTGCAGTCAGAACATTTATCAGTGTGGTATAATGCAATTACAAAATGCTGGGCTTCCTGAATCATTAAGTAGGATGTTAGTAGCACATAAGTATTATTTAATATCCAGCGCATGTTTCCAATTACATATCACTGAGTAATATGTACAAGCATTCATTAAATTACCACTTGCAAATCCATTATCTGCAACTTAATAGGATCTTTACACTTGCTTTCAAAGTTTAAGAGAGACAAATGGCACAAAGTAAACTATATAAGCCTACAAAAAAAAAAAATAATCATAAATTGATACTCTGCACTCTGATACTTCCCTCAGACCATTCGGGATGGATTGTTTTGCATTTATTGAGGACCATATGGATGAGTTTGTTTCTTCTTTGGAATAGATTTGGAGAAATTATTTAGCATTACATCACTTGCTCACCAGTGGACCCTCTATCACGTGTTCTCATGCAGGCGTGTGATGAGGCTTCTTCTTCTTCTTGCTTTACAGCTGATGCAGACTTATATGTGTATTACCGCCACATATCTCTTAAGTGCTGTATAGACATAATACCACAAAAGACTCTGTAATATGTGTTTACATGCTCATGCACTACAAATGATCTTGCACTTTTCAACAGCCAACTGCTTGACTTACGATGTTTCTCTTTGCACGTGTACAGTATTATGTGAAGCATTCATATAGTTGATATATTTTTTTTTTCAGTCAATGTATAGGTAAACATTTATATATAGTATTATTCATATTCAAAATCTGTCAGTAATGTAAAGTTGTATATAGGTGATTATGCCGGCTTGCTATGGTCACGCAGGTTTGTTTACGCATTAAACTCGTGGCCACGAGAAAAACATGTCGTTCCCTCAACATAAGAAGTCATGGCCACGAGAAATGGATGTTGTTCCCTCAACATAGCATCTCGAGACCACGACATAAGGATGTCTTTACCTAGACAAAATGATCTATGGCCATGACAAAATATGATGTTCCCACAAGTTAATAAGACGTTCCCACAAATTAATATCTCGTGGCCACAACATATTATCACGTTCCCACGAGTTATTATTTCGTGGCCACGACAAAACTAAGTAAAGCGAACAAGTCACCTTATGGGCACCGTACAAAATAGCTGCCCAGAGGCGTTGCCAAGATGGCGGCCGAGTGGCACAACTTGCCTAAAAGGACTTAGTCACGAGTCTGCTTGTGAATGCGCTCAGGGGGATGCACTTAGGAGAGTTTGAACAGTTTGCACATTGCGTAAATCAGAGGTAAAAAAACAATACTGTTCTGTTTCTTGCACAGATCAATCGTTTAGTGTCTTTACACATCAGTGTCTCGTCACGAGCCACAGGGTTTCATTTGGTTTTGTTCGTGTATGTTTTTTGTTTTTTTGTATTGTTTTATGTTTTTAACCGTGATTTTCATCCACTTACATAGTAAGACTGATAGACGGTTTTAGTGAAAAATCTCAGTTTGTGTTCTAATGAAGAAACAAAGTCACCTACATTTTGGATGCCTTGGGGATAAGCAGATAAACATCACATTTTAATTTTTGTGTGAACTTTACCTTTAATAGAGCGACTTTAAAAAGTAAATACGTATACATTTTTGAAAATGTGGTCACAACTTTTATTTCAATCAATTTTAAAATGGAAGCTTACTTCCATTTGTCTTGAGCCTGAAAGCTGGATTTATGTAAATCCAGACAGACTCAGACACATTGGAAAATGATGAGAGTTCATTTTTAATGTAAGCCTGATATAATTTATTCTAGATCATTTAATGCAGCACTCTACTAAATTAAAATAACCTTATTTCTTTATTTATGCCAGAAATAAAAATCCCCCCAAAATTAAGAAATGTATTCAGATGTCCTTGACATTTTGATTGTATCTGGGAGCATAAGTACATTAACTTAAAATCATACAACAAGACTAGAACTAATCTGTTCTAATAAAAAAAGCTTCATTTAATTACATGCAATAGTTTTTCTCAATTTAATTAGGTTAGGGTTATTGAACATTTTTATATTTTGACTGAGTTTCTGAACAGACAAAAGGGCTTAAATCGTTCTATAAACCATTTTAAAGCTATCATGTAATGCTTACATGGTTCTCTTAGTATGCAAATTAATCAGTACTAGTATTACTCAAGCAATAAGTAGTTCTCATTAGTAAGAATGATGTTAGTTATCCTTATGAGCAATTTTTATGAACAAAAGCCAATTTGCTATATTGCAACCCATTCTGGAAAATTAGTTGAATTTTCCCCAATACTGAAACCATCTGTCAGATTTTTCAGTTGGTTAAGCTGCTGTCAGCCAAATCAGACGGATCTGCAACCATCAGTAGATGTCACATCAGCACAATACATTATCTCCAAGATACATCATCTGAATTCAGCATCCAAAGTGTAGAAACTTCAAAGTAGACACAATATCCAAAGTTTTGATATATAGGTCAAACAAAAAATGAATGAAACACTGAATATAGAAATAGAAAAATATAAACTAAAAAAAAAAAAAACATAACTTTGAAATAAATAAATAAATAAATCCAAGATATCAGACAAAGTGCCAATAAATAATATTTTTAATTTGTCAGTTTAAACATTTATTAAGTACAGTACTGTTCAAATGTTTGGGGTCTGTGAGTTTTTTATTTGTTTTTGAAAAAAGTATTTTATGCTCACCAGGGCTATATTTATTGATCAAAAATGCAATAAACAAAAATAAATATTGTACAATATTAAGTGCTGTCAATCAATTAATCACATTCAAAATAAGTTTTTGCTTACATAATATATGTGTTTATATATATTATCAATTTCACATCAATAGGCACATCAACCATAACTCCTTCAAAAACAGCTAGAAGCCTTGGAGTTATGATTGATGATCAGCTGACTTCCTCAGACCACATTGCTAAAACTGTCCGATCCTGCAGATTTACTTTATTCAACATCAAGAAGATCAGGCCCTTTCTTTCAGAACATGCTGCACAACTCCTTGTTCAAGCTGTTTTTCTGTCCAGGCTGGACTATTGCAATGCTCTCTTGGCAGGTCTTCAAACCAGTTCTATAAAACCTTTACAATAAATCCAGAACGTGGCGGCAAGATTAATTTTTAATGAGCAAAAAAGAATACACGTCACACCTCTGTTTATCAATTTGCGCTGGCTTCCAATAGCTGCTCGCATAAAATTCAAGGCATTGATGTTTGCCTACAAAACTACCACTGGCTCTGCACCCATTTACCTAAATGTATTACTTCAGACTTATGTGCCCTCTAGAAGCTTGCGTTCTGCAAGTGAACGTCACTTGATTGTGCCATCCCAAAGAAGCACAAAGTCACTTTTACGGACTTTTAAATTAAATGTTCCCTTCTGGTGGAATGAACTCCCCAACTCAATCCGAGTCCTTAGCCATCTTCAAGAATCGGCTTAAAACACATCTCTTCCATCTTTATTTGACCCTCTAACTTTAACACTCACTATTCTAATTCTATTCTTAAAAAAAATCTAACTACCTTTCTAATCTTTTTTTAATTCTATTTCTTTTAATTTATTATGCAATTGTATATATGTGTGTGAGTGTGTGTGTGTATGTGTAAAGACCTCTAACTAGCTTGCTCTATTCTTTTTTTTATTCTATCCGTTTTATTTTTATTTATTATATTACTTAAAATCCCATGCTACATGTACTGTGTTAACCTAACTGAGACTCGTTATAGCACTTATATATCATTGCTCTTTTTGTTGTTTTTGATTGCTTCCACTGTCTTCATCTGTAAGTCGCTTTGGATAAAAGCGTCTGCTAAATGAATAAATGAAAATGTAAAAGTAAATGTATTTGTACTGTGTATATTTATTATGTATATATAAATAGAAACACATACAGTATAGATTGAAAAAATATTAACATTTATATATTTATATTCTTATATTATATATAAATATATAAACATATATTTTTTCTAAAATGTATGCATGCATGTATTTGTATTTATATATACATAATAAACAGTATACACACATTTATTGTGTAAATTAAAACTTTTATTTTGGTTGCTATTAATCACGATTAATCATTTGACAGGACTAAAATATTACTGCAATTTAACTTAAAATAACTAAATATATTTCAATATATTTTAAAGTGTAATATATTTTCAGTTTCATTACTCCAGACTTCAGTGTCACATGATCCTTTAGAAATCCTTCTAATATCCCGATTTGTGTTTCTTCTCATTATGTCATGTTGAACACTGTTGTGCTGCTGAACCTTTTTTGTGGAAACAGTGATTTGTTCCTTTTTTTAGGATTCTTTAAAGCATTTAGAACAGCTGAAATATTTTTTGTTACATTGAAATGCATTTACCTTGACATTGCATTTACTTTTGATCAATCTAATATTTCTAAAAATATTATTAATTATTTTTTTTACTTTAACTCGCTTTTCACTGGTAATCTTTTTCATCTAACTTCCAAGTAGTGATCTTTGTTCTGATTGGTTGAGTCTTTGCATATCAACGTAGTTCACATTGTCCGTCACAACAGTGTGTGTGAAGCTGCTGAAAAATAAGTGGTCATTGTGATGCAATAGATACAATGATGATTTCCTTAAAACTTATTTTTGCAGCCTAGTTTCCATAAACGCTGGATTTAAAAAGGACCATCATGTTAGAGTATATGAAGAGCAAAGAAAATCATGTTTTCAATTATACACCCTCTTTAGTTTCATCAACTTTTGACTAAGAAGCAGTAGCTTTAACAGTTTTTTTTTTTTTTGGACCCTGAGGCTGAATATGACTTGGTGTGTAAAACATCAGTACAGCAGTCCACCATGCTGCCAGTGTGTGCTTGATCGAGAGGGGCTGGCGAACAGCACCCCTTACCATCCCTGTGACAATGGGCTTTGAGATTGCTTTCTGAAATCCATCCACAGCACCAAATTTAATCACAGCTTTATTTGATTCCGTCACTCTTTTAATGAAATTCCAAACAAGCTTGATGTCTGATTGTCATGCGGTGCCATAGAAAGACCATGTGGTGCGTGACGTGGGACACGGTTAACAGCTGGGTAATTCCCGGTGCATGGAGACCTCTGCACATTAACTGAATTTCACTCTCACAAAGCCGTGAGGCTGCAGCTTTGTACTGAATGTGCATTTAGTGAAAGCCTTACCAGTAATGGATGTTTATTCAGTTCACGTGAATCACATGGGTAACTGGTTCATAGTAAATAAACTCCAACAAAAAAAGCAGCATTCTACTTCTTGTGAATCATGATGGGTAAAAGACGTACTTATCTTTTAAATAAAACCAAACTCTAAAACCCTAAATGGGAGTTTTATAGAACATCCTGGCCAGTCTTTTAAAGGACAAAAAACCATCATAAATGTGTTTTTTCCACTACACTTAAAATATGTGCATGAGGAACAAACTGAAATGTAAGCTGTTATCTAATGCAAGTCTTGGCATTCCTTCTTATGAGGGAAGTAACAATGAATTTGTATGAGTCATTTGCATGCAAATATTTTCATGAAAAATTCAAGACTGACCAGTAACTTTATTACTAAAATGTATTCAAATGTTTTTAAAAATGTAGGAGCTACAACAATCCCACCCAAGCAGAAACCACATACTCGGCCAAATAAATGTGTTAAGGAAAGACATTTACCCCACAAAAAAAAAGAAAAAAAAGAAAAGAAAACATAATAAACACGTCCATCATTGAGGCGTTTTACTTTAAACCATTGCTTCTAGCCAAAATATGAGTACATGATTAATAACACTTTCTCCAGTGAACAAGTTCATCTCCAATTGTCCTCTCATCAAAATCCCTGGCATTTTTGACTGTTTTAATGGTGTTTGGTCTGTGCATATTTCTCTCCTGATTCAGACGAAGCAACTTTTTCACTGGAGAAAGCAATATTATGGATATAACTTGTACTTGCCGTTTGAAGTCAAAAAAACCTTAATGATGGATTAGTTTTTTATAATCATGCGGCTTTTCTTTTCACAAGACCTTAAGTGATGGACTGGAGTCATGTGGATTATTCTGATGTTTTTATCATTTGTGTGGACTCTCATTCTGACGGCACCCATTCACTGCAGAGGATCCATTGGTGAGCAAGTGATATAATGCTAAATTTCTCCAAATCTGCTCTGATGAAGAAACAAACTCATCTACATCTTGGATGGCGTGAATGTGAGTACATTTTCAGATCTTTTCAATGAATCAATTGATCCAGTTAACCAATCAAGTATAAAAGATTCATTCACTAATCTGGCTCATTCTATTCTTGCGTTCAACTCACTGACTTGATTCAGTCACCGTGGTTAACAGCCCACTGTAACTAAGGATTATCAGCGAATGATGACTCACAGTGCAGTTTGTTCTTCACACAAAGCTTTTGAACAGCCTCAGAAGACTTGGAATATAGTAAGTGGAAAGCTTGAAAGCTTCATTCTCCATTCATCTCTTTTAGTGTTCAACTAAGATTAAAAAAAATAAAATAAAAATAAAAAGTCATACGGGTTTGGAAAGGGGTAAATGATGTCAGAATTTCCATTTTTGTGTGAACTAATCCTTTAAAGAACGTTGTCAGCAGGTTAATATGTCCAGTGTGGAGATGATGTATTTTAGATGAACCAGACTTAAAGCAATCTTCATCTGAGAATAATAATGAATTCTTCAAGCATTAGCTGAGGCTCTTATACCCATTCTTCATTTTGAAAAAGGACGGGTTTATGATGAAATATTGCTAACTAAAATAAAGATGCACGGATTTAGCTCACAAATTACATCTCAGTTTCTGCCCCAAGCGTGTCATACGAGTTATAAGAAAAATATCAAAATCTGGCTCAAACTCAAGATTCGCAAATAAACAACTGTATATCCTAAGGACAAGAATGAACATGGCCTACTTCATAAGTGTGAGCACAACTGCACTAACAACTTATTCCATGAGCTTCATTTCTATTTGCTGAACAAAACTGTTATGAGGATGAAACCCAGTGGTTTGTCTCCTCATATTTATTCTCTGTTTTCCATCTCTGAGGAAATGCGACACATATGATCTGGGGTGACCACATGCAGGCACATTTGCAAATAGATTGACTGTCACATCCACACATGGATATTTGTGTATATACAGAACGCACACAGTCATGTACTACAGGAAACATCCATATGTGGCCCCTCACGTCTTGCACTTGCACTTTCTCACCATTTAGCTTGTGTTAGTTCAGACCAACAGGTTTTCAAGGGTTTAGAGCATGAGAATCAGCCTTGAGTTTTTGGGCTATATTTTATTTAACATGATGCACTGAGAGAAAACATCCCTTGAAGAACGGAATTGCAATGAGGTGCTGAGATACTTAATTAAATCTTAATCACAAAAGATTGATCTGAAAAGACACTTTTAACTGAGCTGACAATCACACCAGTCAGAGGTCAATATATAAGGTTTAGTGGAAAAATGAATCTGAATGAATGCATTTGAAATTTGCAATTACAGACCACTACATTTATACTTTTGCAATTAAAAAAGTTCATCAACATGCAGAGATATTAAATGAAAAAGCATGGGATTTGGATGCAATCTGATTGCACTGGACTAATTGTAGTTTGAATTTCACATGTAACCTATACCTAAGCATGGCATGGTGGGAGAAAAAAAAAAGCATTTTATTTTGTTTTGTTAAATAAAAATACATTACTTTTTGCTGTATTGAGCATGCCGTGACTAGTTCAAATTACATTTTACTGATTTATTTTAATTGGATACTTATCAGGGTAAACCAGTGGTTTTTAATCCTGATCTTGGAACATGTAGCCTGCTTAAAGCATCGTATGAGTATAGTGAAAAAACAGCATTTATTTTGCTGCTATTGATCATGTAGAACACAACGTGTCAATTTCAAATGACATTTTAGTGATTTTATTTAATTGGGCATTTATCAAGGTAGACCAGTTGTTTCAGTACTGATCCTTGGAGGTCCATAGCACTGCACATTTTGGATGCCTCTCTATCTGATGCACCAGTTCAGGTCTTGGTGCCACTATTTAGGAGCTGATGATAGTGTGTTAATTAAGAGAGTCATCCAAAATACGCAGGGATCCAAAATGTGTTAGGGATATTCCATGCATTGAGGTAATAGTACATGTATGAATCAACCAGTCTATTCATTTCCATATGGTATAGTGCAATATGTTTCAGATTCTAAAAATTAAAAGTGTTGGTTTTATGACATGGTATATCAAAAACTCTGTCACTGCAAATGGGATGTTCACATTAGTGCTGCATATCACAAACAGGTATTTTTTTCTGGCTTATACTCACACAAATTTTAACCAGAAAAGCTAAACATGTGACTTCTGCTTTTATACGATTATATACAGTATAGGATACTCATCAGAATTAGCTTTCTCACACAAATGAAAAAAAGTGCTATGGAAATACTCTGTAATAGTGAGTCAAAGACTTCATGTTTGGATTCACTTTTTATTTACACACACACCTCCTGAAAAATGAAGTTTAAAGTCTAAGAGATACCAGAACTGCAGCATACCACTCTCATGAATTTCTGCTGGTTTGTGACAGACCTACTTTCCATAAATCACACCATCAGATTTACAGTATCCACTTCATAGAAACACAGGCACGGATAACGTGATTTTCTAGCGTTTAAAGTGAACTACGCTGTGCGTGGTGCTGAATCCTTCCAAACCTATTCTAAACAGAAAAGAAAAAAAATCCACTCTTCACTTACAACATATTTTAAGTGGAAATTGGATCATTCTGAAACGAGGCGAGGGAGATAACTTAAGTAAATGATCAAGGAACAGGTCGTAATACACTAAAGTAATACAAGAATTAGTAAGAGTATATTCGTTTTATATAAAATAGAAGAGTAGTATATAGGCTTCATACAACACCTGGACCCTCTCACTCACCTTCCACCTCATCCTCAGGCAGGTTGACTGGTGCCCGGTACGACAGGATATCAGGAATGGTGCAGATTCCCCGGTACATCAAAGTGGAAGTCACCGGATGCATAGGCATTTTTGCAATTTATGTTGACTAGCACGTGTGTATTGATCCTCATATATGAGATTTACTGTCCGGACGGCAACTTTTTACCCCACATCAGATCAGACTGAAACCCTCACTGGAGATCACGCGTGGAGTGGATTCCATGGAAAGCTCCTATAGTAAACTCTCGCAGCGTGCGCAATTGCGCAGCCCTCTCCAAGAAACCAGGTGCAGGGATTTACAAGTCTTCACAGGTCACTGGTGGTCTAGATGTAAGGCTTTTTGGTTTGGATCTTCACAATATAAGCAAACCGCCCGGTCTTTAGTTTGTTGTAAAAATGACAAAGACGACGAATTACGGCGGCTCCATCGGCGGGGAAACTAGCAGATCATAATCCACCAGCTCACACGACGCGCATCAAACAAACGCGCATTTTTATCAATGCGACAACGTATGTGCGTATTTGGTGAGGTTGCGTGGATCGATTCGAACTCCAGGTCGTTAAGCATATGATTGTTTTCTCCTCGGTCGCTTCTTAAGACACAGCAGCTGCGCCTCGAGCACGCACTTGTTGGACAGCGTGTGCGCACTGCCAAGAACAATGAGTTAAAAATGCGCTTAACGCGTGTGTAGTTGAAGGTCTTTTTCTCTCTTAAGAAATCCAGTTTTTCCTATGGCAAAAAAATAAAAATAATAATAATTACAAAAATAAAATAAAATAAAAAAACAGGAAAAGATATCACCGATATAATCAAACTTTCCAGCTAATCACAACATGCAGATAAACGAGCTGTGCTGTGCGTGGGGAGGCTCGGTGTCCGGGTTCCCTCGCGATGGATCTATATTTAGTCTGAGTGTAAGCTGCTGCTCTCCACAAGGTATTTCCCGCCGCAGGTGCTGGCAGGCGTTTACACGCGGAGCGTTCTTGTGTTCAACAGCTAGACGGAGCGTAACGGATTGGAACACTCTTGACGCGTTTTGAAAAGTTGATCTGCTTGTTTTTTACTTGGCATGATGGCTTAAAACGCGGCGCTCACTTAAAACGCGATATTTACTTAACATGAATATTATTTACGTGAGTACATTTATTTTTAACCTTATAGAACATAGGCCAATTTCAAAAACTTACATTTAATTCACTTTTTTAAACATTAAAGGGTTAGTTCACCCAAATAGCAAAATTATGTAATTAATAACTTACCCTCATGTTGTTCCAAATGTGTAAGACCTCCGTTTATCTTTGGAACACAGTTTAAGATATTTTAGATTTATCCCGCGTTTCCACCGCAGGAACTTTACCCAGGAACTAGGGACTTTGGCCTGGTACTTGGTGTGTTTCCACCGCAGGAACCAGGAACTAAATAAAGTTCCGGGTAAAAAAATGCCCCTCAGAAAGTCCCTGCTGGCGAGGTGGTACTTTTTCAAAGTTCCGAACCTTTGGAGGCGGTACTTGGGCGCTAAACATCCTGATTGGTTGAGTTCACGCAGCATTGGTTGGGTTCAACCACCATTTATTCGGATCATTTTCAAAATATTACTGTTATTGTGTCATGAAATGTAATTTTAAAAGTATTTCAGGTGAAAATGTAGTTGTTTAAAACTCAAATCTGTGGTTTATTTATAAAGACAGTGCCTATTTAAAAATGTGTTTCGCCGATCTCGGAGACGTGCGCTCCACGCAATCAGCGGGAGCTCAGTCCTCATGTATCCGCCGAGAGCAGCCTCACCTCGGCTAGACCTTCTGATATGTGCCGCTGGCTCTGATGTCTCTTTAGGGGTTAAACATAACATATAATTTGTTTTGGGTAAATCTAATCTAATACTTGGTCTGTATTCAATTTATCTATATGTTAAAATGAAAATAAAAAAGGCAAATTTATATAATATCTAGTTTCATTGTAATGACTGTATATACACATTTCCCTGAACTAAGTACATTTCTGCAGCTGTTATTATGTTTAAATGAAAACAAAAGGAGGCAGTGGTATTTGATATCCTATTTCGTTTTATTGTTCAAAACAAAGCAGTTTGTGATTGCCGGTTTGCGAATGAATCATTCGATGTAACCGGATCTTTTTTAACCAGTTCACCATATCGAACTGAATCGTTTTAAAGAGTTTGCGTCTCCAATACGCATCAATCCACAAATTACTTAAACTGTTAACTTTTTTTAATGTGGCCGTCACACCAATATCCAGGAGGGGCCACAAATCCACGAGTTGACAAATCCGAGGGAACGCATTGTGAAAGCGTGCGCACGGATTATGAATTTGTAGGTATGGATTCAAAAATCGAAGGTACGGTTTACAAAATCTGAGGGCATGGATTAAAAATTTGTGGGTACAGTTCATTAATCCCTGGAGGGCACAATTTGTTAAACCGAGGGAACAGTTTTAAGAATTTGTGAGTACGGTTTATAAAATGTGGGGATGGATTGCAAAACCGGATTGGATTGTATTTTTTTCTCCTACAGGTGACCTCCCGGGCTCTGTAAGTAGTAAATAACTACTTGAGTAGTTTTTTTTTTTATCCAATACTTTTTTACTCTTACTCAAGTAACTATTCAGACTACTTTTACTTTTACTTGAGTAAAAATTTCTATAAGTAAATTAACTGTTACTTGAGTACAGTTTTTAGGTACTCTACCCACCTCTGATTAAACTCGCGATAGATCAATGTTAGTTATAATGTCAATCTCTATCATTTATTCGCTGAACATTGCATTAAAAACATTATATAATTATAAATTCCTGACATTATTATTACATTTTAATCTCATTAAATACAAATTAAAAAAAAACACCACTGCCTCCTTTTTTCATCCAAAAATACCTCTTCCGGTTTGTCACAAGTTTCGGAAAGTTTTTTCCGAGTATGGCTCTGTGTGACGTTATATGGGTCCCAAGGGCACTTCTGCCAGAAGAGCGCGCGCTCCTGTATAGCAGAGCAGAGACATTCACTGATCAGAGCGAGAGACCGAACTGTCACAAAAGAAGTGTGTTTTTGGTTGCCAGGGCAAGACAACCCTGCACAGACCCCCCCCCCCCCCAAAAAAAAAAAACAGCATTAACGGACCAGTGGATGGAGTTTATTTTTACAGAGCATCAACGGAGTTGTGCAAGTGTTTGTGTTTGTTCCCTGCATTTCGAAGATGCTTGTTTTACAAACAAGGCCCAGTTTGACGCTGGATTTGCATATAATTTATTTCTTAAGGATAATGCAGTCCCAACGAAAAAGGGTCACGATCGTGTGTTGGAACCGCAGGCGGTGAGTAAAACTGCTTCAAATATCTCTGTGTTGTTAACTTAGCTATCGGCGCGTAAGCACATCAAGTAAACAACATGCGATGTTGTCATCAGACTGCACTTTCCACATGTACAGCTTCAAAAAAAAAAAAAAAGACGACATAAAGTGGAACTTAGTCATTTTCCAAAACCGCTAAGCAAATATATACAGTTTCAATACATACCACATACAAGACGTCGTTGCTGATGCTGCTCTTGTTAAATTTCAGCCTCTGGATCTGATTCTGGATCATAAATATACGCTAAATCTGACTGTTAGCCAGGGTTTGTTTTGGATGATGTTTTTTTCCTCACGGTACTGTCACAGCTTCCAAACGCTCTCAGCGCAAAAGCCTACTCGCGCTCGTGATTCTTTATCTCCGCCCACACGTCACGCCTCCAGGCACTCGTGTTTTTCCGGGAAAAATCGGTACAGACTATCTTTCTCTTATAAATATAATAAAACTAAAGACTTTTTGGAGTTATGAAGGATGCAGTACTACTCTATAGGTACTCAAGATTAACAGGATATTGAGTGAAAACGAGCATTTCATAGTACCAGAACTAATTGTGGAAACTACCCACTTTTGGGCCATTTTAGTACCGGACTGCCTTTTTCGAGAACCAAATTAGCTCCTACTCCAGAGAAAGATCTAACCAGCACAACTGGTACTAACCGTGATGCAAGTAGACACTGATTGGCCAGACGCATTCGAAAACGCCTTCACCCGCCATGATTTAAAACACAGTGTAAACATACTGTAAGCATTGTGTCGACTTATTTTGCAAGTATGATGAACAGCGATAGATGGACGGACGCTGAAGTGCAGGCACTTGTAGCAAATGTAGCAATGCCAGTTGTCATTGGAGATTCTTAATCCTAATTTCTGTTCTTTCAATCGCTTTACATTTACATCGACATTCCATGTCGATTATTGTGAAATCTGCGAGATGCAATGAAAACATAGCTCCGATCACAGCGTCCTCCATCCTACTGTTGTTAACGTTGTTCTTCTTTGTTAACGTTGTTGAACGCCACACACAAATGACATCGCTGTCGACCAGTTTAAGTCATATTACAGTACACGTAGTCGGTGCGAATGCAACCCTTTAAATGGTACTGGGAAATAGTTAGCACAAAATCGTCCCAGTACTTTAGTACTGTACATTTAGTTCTGGAATTAAAGCGGTGTAAAAGACCCTAATTTTTTCCTGGAACTTCATTTGGATCCTGGGTCCTGCGGTGGAGTACCAGCCCAAAGTCCCTAGTTCCTGTGTAAAGTTCCAGTGGTGGAAACGCGGCTAAAGTGACATCATAGTTCCTCCACTCTATTTGAACATGTTTTATAAGCCACGTATAAACGTCAGTTGCATCAACTTCACTGCCATTCACAAATCATTCATAATTTTTAGAATGTCGCCTTTAAACTTCCATTTGTGCGGTAGCTCTGCTATGGCATCGCTATCTAAGAGCATTATTAGTTGGTAAAGTGGATTTATGTATTGCAGAGTTAACGGAAGTTCCCGTGAGCACTGTAATGTTTAAAGCAAATGTCTTAACAAATGTCAGTAGACCAGTAAGTTTTTAAAATGAGCGGTTCATTTATAAATTTGTGGAAGAAACCGGAAGAAAAAAGACAACAAATACTATGCCAAAATGGGGCGGGCTGCATAATATCAATTGAGAAGTAGGCATATTCAGACACGGTTTTGTTTCTCAATGAATACGTTCTTGGAAAGAATTGTTTAAACTAATAACTCAGTGACTAATGATTCATAAAGACCATCACAATTGTTTAATTCCTGAATGAATCATTGTTTTTGCCCCTTACAGATATATGAACAATTATGTGGCATTTTCTGAATTTCTGGCCCTGATATAAACACATAATTAAAAACATGCACAGAAGGAGGACAGGAACTCATCTTGAGACAAAAATAGCACTAAACGAACACATCCTCCATATGAACGCCCCCTTACACAGCATTTCATGTACAATACCACTATCAAGCACATAAAATACTCATTCATTTCAGTGCATGTACTTCTCCACGGGCAACTGTGATAGACATGATTCCCAGACCCCCCTGAAACAAGAAGAGATGTGACTAATGTTTTCGCAGGGCTGGGACAGATCCCATCCCCTTTGGCATTCCTTTAATGGAAACTTGTCTTTAAAAATTCACATTCAGTTTGATAAGCAGTAAGTTAGTGCTGTTATTAAACTCAAAGGCTTTGCCAGATTTGTCCAAGACAAGAGACTGAAAGCATCCCAAACTCTAGCACGAGTTAGCTCAGAAAAAAAAAGAAGATGCTTATTATTTTGCACGTGCAAGAGCATCCTGGTGGAAAATGCATAGCACTTTGCAGTGCAAACATATAAATCAAAAGGTGCTTGGCATGGTGGAAGTCATCCACCGCACACACTAATCTGTCTCAGCGTGGGTGGGTTATCTTTTTTGCTTTTCTGCCTGGATTTCTGACATATCTGCAAGCAGGTATTTGATTCCCTAGTAGGGGTTTTCCACATGCATCCATTGTCAAATGCACTTAGTAAAAACATATGCATTCTCTCTGAGACATATGAGCCTTATTATGAGTTATCTGGTACTGTGATGGATTTTGGGTGGTGTAATGACACCATTGTCTCCTCCAGCTGTGGAACGGAGCTCCTGTGACAGGACCCAGGTGCACATATCAAAACCCGATGGCCTATTACAAATGGTGGACTCTCAACCTCCAACACCCAGATTTTGAGGCATTTTCTAGCCCCTCCACATAGGGACAGGTGTCCTGTGTTTTGCACACACACACATACTCACACATCTCAGTGGGAGAGCGTAAACTTTTCACAGTGTCACCCACGTCTAACGTTGAGTGACAAGAAGAGAAAGGGGCTTCTTTCCGTCTCTCTTCACTGCTCCTGATGCTCTTCTGGGTGCATCGCCTGCTTTGATAAAGAAACACTCCTCCAGGAGATTTTCATTTTTAGAACCGGCCCATTGGCGGGAAGCATAAGCTGTGAACTTAATGTGAGAGGTTAAGAGGTACCCCATAATGCATTGCTCATTTTTAGTGTGATTAAGGCTGATAAGCCTGGTGTAAATTATATATTACATTATCTTGACACCATAAACAACCAGGTTTGAAAACCTGATAGCAACTTGAATGCACGCTCCAATGCATGCTGCCTTTCCTTTCTCATAAATAAACACTAAAACACCCGACTGACTTCACAAAGGAGTTCCTTAGAAGATAAATCTCACCAAAACATCTCATAAACATTGCTGTTATACAATCCTTTTTTTAATTTGTATTATATGACTTGTTCATCTAAAACTGAAAATACTTTAAATATTTGGACTCATGTCCTTCCAAACCTGTTTGACTTAACACAAAATTAGCTATTTTGATACATATTCTAGTTTTGGTTACCTTTTTTCACCAAGCTTTACAAAAAAAAAAAAAAAAGTGAATTAAGCTTTCAAGCTTCAGAATAATTGTAAAGTTGTCATTAATGGGTTAGTTCTGAAGACGTAGCTCGAGGGAGAAGATTGCTAAATAAATTGTTCTTATTTTTAATTGTTTTCCGAAGATGAATGAAGGTCTTACGGGTTTGGAATGACATGAGGGTGAGTACCTAATGACAGAATTTTCATTTTTGGCTGAACTAGAGCAGACCAAAATGCCAGTCATTATTCATTGTTAATCTTCTGATCCAGTGCATTTGGAGTCAGCTCAACCAGATCAGTCCGATCCATGAATGAATTACTCTGAATCAATCAATTCTTTGCTGATCATTTCTACAATAAATGGTGGCTGAAGGGTTTAAGATTCAGCATCATTAAAGTTATTATAAGACTTCTGAACTCAAATAAAAGCTTTGTAGATTGAATATGTAAATAATTATTCACTGCAGTTCTTCTGCTTCAGTGTAACACTCAGTAGTTGAACCAGATCAGTTGTGAAGAGGTTGTAGGATTCCTTGTGAAAGCAAAAATAGTTTGTTTGTCCTTCCAAAAGAGGACACAACTAAAAATCAGCAGTTAAGTTGTGTTTACAACACTGTTCCAGAACAGTTCAACACAAATATTTAGATGTGCAGTGCATTTTACGGAGGACTGTTTCCTGATCCTGGGAGAGAAGACTACAATGCCGGCTGTTCTGACTCACAGTCTGTAAGTATGTTTACATGTGTAAAGGATTTGCCACTGATGATTCAAATGAGCATTTTGAGCAGTGTAGAGTAGTGCTTGTTGTTTGTCATTTCTCCAATCACAAATGCAAACATGGTTTTATTTGTACTTGGCGCGATGCAACACTTGTAAAAAAAAAAAAAAAAAAAATTCTGACCTCTGCAACTTAAATTTTTTTATACTGACTAATCACATAATTTTTTTTTCAGCTGGCCATATTGAATTACCCAAATGTTTTTTTTTTTTTTTTGTTTGTTTTTTGCGTCTTCACACGCGGACAAGTGTGACATCATATACCTCTGTAAATAAATACAATTTAAATTCTTGGTTAGGGCTCCTTTGGCACTACTGCTTCAGTGTGGCGTGGCATGGAGGTGATCAGCCTGTGGCACTGCGGAGGCGTTATTTAAGCCCAGGTTGATTTGATAGCAGCCTACAGCTCCTCTGTATTGTTTGTCAGATGTTACTTATCGTCCTCTTCACAGTACCCCATAGATTTTCTGTGAGCTTCAGGTCAGGTGAGTTGGCTGGCCAATCATGCACAGTAATACCATGGTCAACAAACCAGGAAGTGGTTTTGGCACTGTGGGCGGGTGCTAAAGCTTTTCAGCAGCTCCAAAATCTCTGGTAGATGGGTGCTTTGACTTTGGACTTGATAAAACACAATAGACCAACACCAGCAGATGTCACAGCACCCCAAATCATAACTGACTTCGGAAACTTCACCAGTGTTAATTTTGACACAAAATTTTAATTTAGTTTTAGTTTTAGTCTTTTGACTATAATTCTTTTTAGTTTTAGTCAAGTTTTAGTCATCTGATTTGTTTTAATTTTAGTCTTATTTTAGTCGACTAAAATTGCTTGGTATTTTAGTCGACTAAAATAAGACTTAAATCAATAACAGATTTACTAGACAATTTTTTTACAGCTGGTATAGGAAACAAACTTAACCAAAATATATAAAACACAAATTCAACTTTATTTCAACACAACTGTGTCTTTATTTTCGATTCAAAAGCTTTTATGCAGCAACAAACACTGTCATGATAATGTAAACAATAACTAGCTGCCAATTGACCATCAATAAAAGAAAAATAAAGTTAGGTCCAGGACCTTAAAGCTTACAGCTGAGCTGAACAATAAGTGCATACATTTAAAGTAAATATTTAATAAGTTGGCAGCTAGGTGGATAAAAAAAGTTACAAGATTTTATAAGGTATTCATTTGTCTAGCAATATTGTATGTTTTAAATACTACAATATTGCTAGATTAGTATGTATAATGATAGGATGTGAACATTCACGTTTCACATGACTAATATAGAAATATTTGTGATATTGTCAACAAGTAGAACATTATAAAATATACTAAACATTAGTATTAATCAAATGTATGTATCATAATATTAGGTATTAGTATTGTGCTCTCATCTAACTTGAAGAAGGGGCTATTTTACAGTACTTTTCAGTTCGTAATATTTAATGCTACAACATCTACGCACTGCAGTCTTCCACTTTTGCTTAGCTCAATAAACAAAAGAACATCGTTGTGAAATTACATTTGAGAAAATGTCCAGGTGGCTCGTCTGTAAATGTCTATTCAAATTGGTTGTGTTCTTGCCACGAATGAGCACTCCGCGTGCTTTACGCTTTGTTTTGTTTTGTTCGTCGTCAAACGTGAAGTGAGCTGTGGACATTTTGTCGCTCTTTTAGACATCACCTCTTCGAATGCCGTCTTCCCGGGAGCTCATTTAAAAACTGAAAACCTTCGCTTCACCTCTCAATAAGTCAGGCTCGGATTGGTTCTCTTCTCTCATGCAGTCTCGTCTGTTCCATTTTGCCGGTTCTTTTGTTCATTCCTCGCATCTCTCCAGTCTGCTGATTTGATTTTCGTCACAGTCTATTTTCGTCTCGTCCTTTATTCGTTGACGATAATGTCAATCAATTTAGTCATAGTTTTAGTCTCCATCAGTGCCTTCTTTTTTAGATTTCGTTTCGTTTTCGTCCGCAAAAATATATTCGTGACGAAAATAATGACGAAAATATTTAGTCAACGAAATTAACACTGAACTTCACTCTGGACTTTGGATTCTGTGCCTCTCGAGTCTTCCTCCAGACTCCTGACCTTGATTTCCAAGTGAAATGCTAAATTAATTTTCATCTGAAAAGAGGACTGTGGACCACTGAGCAAAAGTCCAGTTCTTTTTCTCCTTACCCCAGGTGAAATGCTTCTGACGATTTGTTATGGTTCAGGAGTGGCTTTGTTCTAGGAATGTGACAGCTGTAGCTCTTTTCCTGATGACATCTGAGTGTGGCAACTCTTGATGCATTGACTTCAGCTTCAGTCCACTCCTTGTGAAGCTCTCCAAAGTTCTTGAATCTGCTTTTCCTGACAGTCTTCCCAAGGCTGCCATCCCTGTTGCTTGTGTACCTTTTCCTAAAACATGTTTCCTTCCAGTCAACTTTCTATGAATATATTTTGATACAGCACTCTGTGAACAGCCAGCCCTTTCCACAATGACCTTCTGTGGTTTACCCTGTGGCTTACAAGGGTGTTGATGATTGTCTTCTGGACAACTGTCAAGTCAGTAGTCTTTCCCAAAATTGTTGTTTCATGTGCTAAACTAGCCCAAGAGGTACCCAGTACTTATACTCAAAATTAATCAAACTAATCAAGCTCAAAATTAAATATTCAACTCTTTTGATAATTTTTTTGTAAGTTGTAACCATAATAATAATAATAATAATAATAATAATAATAAAAACTCTCGCAATATTTCAGTTTGTGTGCAATTAATCTAGAATATAGGAAATTTACTTTTTTGAATAAAATTACAAAAAATATATTCTATTTTTTTTCTGCACCTGTAAGTGCAACTGAAGTCAGTGCATTGAACGATTCATGACTGAATCAATTCTTTGAAAAAGTTATAATGAAAAAAATGATGTATTCATAATATGGACTTTGCTGCAATAAATGACTGGGGCTTTCAAGCTTCAAAAAAGTTTCCCAAATGTCATGGACATGATTCATATGAATCATGCATTAAGTTTTCTGAAGTCATAAAATAGCTTTGTAGATCATATTTAACTGAATATTCACTGCTAATCTTCTGTTTCAGTTCGAGTGGAGTCAGTGAACTAAACTTGAGAACCATATCAGTCTGATCTGTAAATTAATCAACTAATTCATTGGAGAGAAAAAAAATCAACTCAAAAGAATGATTCATTCATAATTTGGACATATTATATTATGTTATATACACTTTTATGATACTTTTATTATGCTTTTGCATTATTTTTAAAGCTTTGCCTCCATTTAATGCAAATGCATTAAAGAGAGAGAGAGAGAGTATTGATTAAAAGAGTACTGTTTTTAAAAAAAAGGTAAAAGTGTCATGGAGGCATGCAAATATATATTTTTTTCTACCATTTATTATTTAAAATTAGCATAAGGCAAAAACATTACTGGAATATATAGATACTTTAATTTAATTAATAATAATTTTCATTATAAATAATAAAAAACATCTAAAAACCATAACAGTTCAAAGGAGGCTTTTTTTTATTATACAAAACTAATAATAATAATTTCCTTTCATTTATTCATATCGCATAATGCTATAAAACAAATATGACCAGACTTTCTAAATATATTCCTTTTCCAATAATATTGTATGTCTAATTAATAACTATTATTTGAAAATAATATTTTTTATCATTTAATAAAAAGAAAACTTTATTATTATTTTTAAATACTTTAAAAATTATGTATATATATATATATATATATATATATATATATATATATATATATATATATATATATATATATATATATATATATATATATATATATATGGGAATGTAACCCATCTGACACATCTGGCTTCTAGGAAATTCATCCTTTTAAACCTTTTGCATAAGCATATAATGCACTTTGTCCAAGTAACCACACAATGCCTTCATGGAGAGCCGGATGAGTGCCTGTATTGATCCCTGTATTGGCAGTGCTCTCTAAATACACAAAGCAAACGGAACCTCTTAGTAAACTCTATTCAGACATCTGCACAAAACCTCCACAGCATGGGGCAGTATCCAAAAGGTCACTCAGTAGATTCCACTGGACTTTATTAGAACACATACCGAAAAGGGTCTATTGTTCACAGGGCATATTTCATTGATTTATAGCACAGAATTGAATGACCCTCACGAGGGACTGTCTGGAAGGTTTCACAGCGCATCATTTCTCTTAGTTTATATGTCGGTCTCTAGAGGGCAATGTGGAGAGCCTGTGGCTCCTCTCTGCTGGTGGGCTCCTGTAGGGCCAGACATCGCATTCTGGCTTCAGAACATTTCTGTGGACACTGAGACAAATTAGAAAAACAGCGTGAAGTGCCTGTTCACATATTTTATTCATTACCTCAAGATTCCAGTATGCTCTCTCTCGAAGTTAAAACACTTTTTAAAATATTTAAGTAGTTAAAGAGTGTATTTAGTGGATGTTTTACAGGCCAGTAAGAGTGACACAGTCAATTCCTTGGAAGCAACCGCAATGTTAATGCTTTCCAAGACGCTTCAAAGTAATAAAGATTGTGACCTCTGAATTTTTCTTGTTCTTGAGTAAGTACGACTTGAGAAGTCACCAGATTCTTCACCATTATTCTATTCTATTCTATTTTATTCTATTCTATTCTTAGGC
>NC_068418.1:2408704-2432319 GCF_023724105.1 Carassius gibelio
CTATTTATCAAGCTGCATTTGCATTGCATGCATTGCACGATCTCTCAGTGATGTGTTTCTTGAAATGTAAATGCAGATCAAAAGTGGACCACATCCAGGAGATCGTCACAGGAAACCCAACGGTCATTAAGATGGTGGTGAGCTTTAACAGAGGAGCCCGAGGTCAGAACGCACTCCGGCAGATCCTGGCTCCGGTCGTGAAAGAAATCATGGATGACAAGACCCTCAACATTAAAACTGACCCAGTCGACATATACAAGAGCTGGGTGAACCAGATGGAGAGTCAAACTGGAGAGGCCAGGTGTGTTTTTTAACCTTTTTGAGATGAAGGGCCACCACTGCCTAACACTTTATTCTCCCCCTCAATAAACGGCAAGATATTTTATTCTGTAATTATGACAAACCTGCCTGTTTTCAAACTTTTATTGATATTTTTCCAAGTAATTAATCTGGTTAATTAATTTAATGTATTATATTATTTACCTGTTTTTGATTATTATTATAATTTTTTTGTGGTGTTTTATATTCCAGAACTGAATGTTCTTCAATAAAAACAGCATTTATGTAGGAAAATATAAAGAAATATGATTTCAGTCTTAATTCAGTGTGTTTTTTAGCATTTTTTATTTTTTAGCTGAGGCCCCCTAGGGGAATATTAATAATAAATATAATTTTTAAGACGTGTATATAGTGAAAATTAATAAAGCCAGATGCACAATTGAAATGTAATGCTAGCTGACCCGCTACCTAATGCTGCAATGACCGTGTAATTCTGTTTTGCAGTAAATTGCCGTATGATGTGACTCCAGAACAGGCAATGAGTCACGAGGAAGTTCGAACCCGCCTGGAAGCCTCCATCAAGAACATGAGGACGGTCACAGACAAATTCCTCTCGGCCATAATTGTTTCTGTGGATAAAATCCCGTGAGTTGATAAAATCCCGCCACATGGATTTCCCTCATAGATCAACAAATTCCATGTCATCTATTTCTAGATGCGCCTACAATCAATTGTTCTTGAATATATGAAAATGACTTTCAGCAAGCCCGAATTTGAATATTTAAATACGTGTCTGTTACATGAGCCGTTTCTTTGTTCATGCTCTTGTACAAATCAGCATTACATTGCTGCTGCTTTTATTTTATTGAGGTTTGACGAAGTTAAAATAAAATGACACCATTTTTATATGACCATTTCTTCAACTGATTAGACCAAGAAATAACATATAGTGAATGACTTTATGACTCAGTTTTTTAATAACTCATTGACTCCTCATATATCAGTCAAATAAATAATTCACTGAATCCATCAGAGCACAAAAAACTTATTTTCTGTATGCAAACTCATCAAAACGTTGAATGATCCAAGGACTATTATCATGTTATTGCGTGTTACTGACCGATTGCTTACATTCACTACACATTTTGAAATAAGGGCTACTTAAACTTCAGCAACATTCAAACAGAAGAACTAAGAATCCTTTGTGTTTTCCCTGTAGATATGGCATGCGGTTCATTGCCAAGACGCTGAAGGACACACTTAACGAAAGGTTCCCTGATGCCACAGAGGATGAGCTTTTGAAGGTTTGTGTTATTCCCGTGCAGCGCTTGGCTGATGTAATTGTACCCTTTAGTCTCAAAACCAAGACAGCCTTTATTTAGATGTCTTGAACACTGATTACCTCTTCATTAAACTGGCACCCACTGCTCCTCCATATCAGTTCTGTCCCACTGTGGAACAGTTTGCTGATTCCTGAGCATTTCTCTCATTTTGAATAATAAATGTGGTTTACATTTCTTTCCTTTTCTTCTGGAAAGAGATTCCTCTTCTCTGTCTTTCTTTCTATCTGTCCTACATATGCTCTGTCTCTCTCGTTCTCTATGGCCTGGCTCCAGCTGTCCTCTTGGCCCTTGCTTATACCCTTTTCAAGAGATTTTTGATGAGCACCCTGCACAGGTGAGCCACGTCTTTCATATTCTTGCCTTGCTGCTTCTCTTTCTGTCAGTAATTTGGTTTACCCCTTTGTAGAAGCAGAGGATCTTTAGTTGCACAAAGATAGAAACATGTATAATAAAAAAATTGCACCGATGTTGTGTTTGCTTAAAAGAAGGAGGGTAAACTCATCCTTATTATCTTTTAAGATTGTGGGCAACCTGCTGTACTACCGCTACATGAACCCTGCCATTGTGGCTCCTGATGCCTTTGACATCATCGATCTATCGGCTGGAGGACAGCTGACCAACGAACAGAGGCGAAACCTGGGATCAATCGCCAAAATGTTGCAGCACGCAGCCTCCAACAAGATGTTCCTCGGAGACAACGCCCATCTGAACCCCATCAATGAATACCTCTCTAACTCCTACCAGAAATTTAGGTACAAGTGTCATCAAAGTGCTTCTGTTTGTTTCTTTATTTCCGTACTGATGCAAGAAATTTTCTATCTCCCAGACGTTTCTTTTTGTCTGCTTGTGACGCCCCCTCTTTGGAAGACAAGTTCAATGTGGATCAGTACTCTGACCTGGTCACCTTGACCAAGCCTGTGATCTACATTTCCATTGGGGAGATCATCAACACTCACACGGTAACTATTTGAAACTTAAGGTGTGGAAAAATAAATACATTTGGTGTTAAGTTGGTGTCAAAAATTCAGTACGTGGAGCAGCAGAAAGCTGATCGGTTTGAACGTGACTTCTGTACAAGTGGTGCTTCAAGCATCGCTACACTAATTACAATAGAAAGTAGACTTTTTATACCAACAAAATTGAGTATAGTTGGTTTTAAGAACTGAATATATTGTGGTATCTTCTTTAGCTCTTGCTAGATCACCAGGATGCCATCGCACCAGACCACAATGATCCTATTCATGAGCTGCTAGATGACCTGGGAGAGGTGCCCACCATTGAGTCTCTAATAGGTGAGTCTCTGAGATAAGCTTCAATGTCTCAGGACGCCGAGGTCCTGCAGAGTCAGAGTGATCGACTGTCGTTCCCTCGCAGGTGAGAGCCCACTCCCCGCTGATGATCCTAATAAGGAAATGATGGGTAAGACCGAAGTCTCTCTCACCCTCACCAACAAATTTGATGTTCCTGATGAGGCCAATGTTGAAATGGATGCCAAGACCCTCCTCCTCAAGTAAGGACAATGCTTTACTCGAATTCTTCTGTTATAAAACCTAGTGAGGTACCAAATTCTCTGGTAGTACGTTTTCTTCCCAGAGAAGATAATCCACTAATGCAAACCCTTCCCCTGATTCTAATATTTGAATATGATTTTCACCCTTCACTGGAAGTTGGACGGAGTTTTCAAGGGTTGCAAAAATTTGTGTATCATGAATGCATGAATATATTCCCACAAAACAAATAACCACCAGTATGTCTTAAGAAGCAGGTTTTCTAGGTCTAATCAATGTAAATTATAAATTACAAATAATTATTTTGGACATAAATATCCATAACTGCCCATTTTAAAAGAATCACATAACAAATCATATTTCAATGCGTCCAAAGCGTAAATTGGATCTTAAAATTTCTGTATAGACATATAGTCGGGACTTCATGCAGCTTCTGTACTACTCTACATTGGAAATTAATGACTTCAGTCTGTTGTTTGGTATTTGTTCGTATTTGTTTTGGTATCGAAGATTGTGAAGAGGTCGCTTTAGACTGAATTGTTAGAAATGTTAGCTCGCCAATCGGCTGTAATTTAAGTCTGTTGTACGGGAAACAGTTGCTGCCTTTTGTAGGTCACTAGGTTTTAGAATTAATATTTTAATTTGCCAAGTAATTAACATGGATTTTTCTCATTTAGCACCAAGAGGCTCATAGTAGATGTGATCAGGTTTCAGCCAGGAGAGACACTCACTGAGATTCTGGAGACGGTTGCTACACAAGAACAGGTACTTTAATTGCAGAATTTACAAATGAAAAACTTCAAGATATATATATATATATAAACTTCATCAAATCAGAGTTTTGCGTTTTCAAATCAGCATTTTTCTTTGGAATAGGAAGCCGATTACCAACGTGCCATGCAGCGACGGGCCATTCGTGATGCTAAGACCCCGGAGAAGATGAAGCAAGCCAAACCAGTTGTGGATGACAGCCTTACCTTACAAGGCAAGAAGGACAAAATCAAGAGCAACTTGCAAAGGCTAGGAGAGTTGGGCAAAGTTCACCCTGAGAAGAAATACCAGGATCTGATCAATGACATTTCTAAGGTACCTTTCCTATGCAGGGGTGTACATTTCGAAGGAGGGGGGCAATAAACAAAAAAATTCTCATGAGCAATTTTTGAAAAAGATCACAAATAATACAGTCCTTGTAAGGATATTTATACACAGAGGCTTGCTATTGTTAGTACAGCAGGTAGACTGTGCCGAATTAGACAACTTAAAAGTACTTGTGTCCGTTGTAGACATTACCATCCATCACAGTATTGCCAAGTCCACGGGTTTCCTGTGGAATTGGGCCACTTTATCACTGTTGCCATGGGTTAAAGCGACCCCAATAATGTGTATTTATCCCCCGGAATGTGATTCTTACCAGAGGACCCCCTTTGAAACGTTTTGAGCTAGTTTTGAGTAGCACTTGGGTGTGGTTTATGAACACCTGGCAACCCTTTCCTTCAAGCAGGTAATGTTGTTATTATTGCTAACATAGCGGACTCATCTAAAAATACATTGGCACCTGTATTGAAGAGAAAATAATCACTTCATTCGATCCTTGACAGCCTTGGAGTTTCACAACTGTTGACTTTATTCTCTCTCTCATCGGCCTTGTGTGTGTGTGTGTGTAGCCTATGTGATGTAGAAGAGGAAAGCAGGCATTTTGAACAAACAACCGTCAGATTAATTTCTGACCCCCCTGGATTTCAGATGCGCCATTTCATTTTAGATGAAAGCGTCTTGATTTATTCTTTGACGTTTGTAGGACATCCGGAACCAGAGGCGATACCGTCAGAGGCGAAAGGCAGAATTGGTGAAGCTTCAGCAGACCAATGCAGCCCTGAACTCCAAGACCAATTTCTACAATGTGCAGATTGACTACTACAATCAATACATCAAGACCTGCATGGACAATTTAGCCAGCAAGGGCAAGTGAGTATCTACGGTCCAGTTTAGTTCATGTCATTATCTCTGATTGGATAATTGTCATTGAGCTTATGGAAAATGTGATCGCTTCACACACAGAGTTTCTAAGAAACCTGGAGACAATAAGGCGAAGAAGAGTAAGCAGGTATCGCAGAAGTACACCGCAGCCCGTCTGCACGAGAAGGGAGTGCTCATTGACATCGAGGATCTGCAGCCAAATCAGTGCGTTTCAGCTTCTGCTTGTGTTTTCATGTCTTGCTGTTTCTTTATCTACATTTCCTCTTGTTGTCCTGTAATAATATGCTTGTTTACTATTTTTTACAGGTATAAGAATGTCATTTTCGAGATCTCACCATCTGAGGTTGTAGGCGTGTTTGAGGTGAAAGCTAAGCTTATGGGAGTCCATTTGGAGACGTTATTGTTAGAATACCAGGTAAAAAGTTCTTCTCTTCTCTTTTTTTTATTATTATATTTTTAGTCTCATGTAGTCCGAACTCTGTCTGTAATTTTGTATTGTGTTTAATAACAGGACCTGCTCCAGTTGCAGTACGAGGGGGTGGCAGTGATGAAGCTGTTCGATCGAGCTACTGTAAATGTTAACCTCCTGGTTTTCCTGCTCAACAAGAAGTTCTACGGCAAATAGAAACGCAGAGGGAATGACAAGACTGTTTCATACAAAGTGAAGCCCAGACCACATTCATCTTTAAAGTTTAGATGTCTTTCCTGCACTACTCTGAGTGTGCTTTTCTTGAAGGATAGATTCCTTGAATGTACATTATTAAATTGTCACAGACCACCAACATGTATCTTCCGGACATGTAACGGTTGACTTTCTGTTTTTACTGAGATGTAAGTGTCCAAAAGAGTATCAATAATAGTTTGCTTTGATCTTTTGCAGACTGTGCTTGCATGAGCTTTGAATACTGTATATGTTATATGTAAAATTTTTATTACCTAATCTATTCTAAGGGATAAACAATTTGAAAATTGTTTCTAATTATCCTTATCATGTAGGAGAGTGGTGAGCCACATTCCTCCAAATGTTACCAAAATATATTTTATCAGAGTAATTTTTGTCTCTTTATTTGTAAATCCTGAATGGGTATATTTCATTGGCTAGTTGAAAAATGAGGACTTGTTGGAAAATATTTTTTGCTGAATGAATTTTGTGTTTACGTCCCTCTAATTTGTGCACCCTTGTCCATTTTTTAAAAGGTGCCTTGACTTTAATAAAATTTGAGAAGCCTGATCATATCAAAATGTAGTGCTTATAATGTCAGTCCATCTCATTGTCTGTTGTTATTATTTGACTCAAGGTTGACGGATGGTTACATATTTGTATTGATATGTAACGATACTGATTATTGATGCTGGTTTATACACTTATTATGAGAAAATAGTGATGACATAAACAGATTAATTCTGAAATTTATGTACAGACATTTTTTTTTCTTTTTACAAAAAAAAAATTTCAAGGATCAATCCCATCATTAAAAAAAGATTCATGTTTTAGAGAAAACATAACATTTATTGCAACCGTTCTGGTGTTTTGACTGAGATGTTCTCAGTTGCTGTACCGTTAAAGCTGTGTCCCGATGTTTTATATTCAAATGCTTTATGAAGGTGTGTATTTTTTCCATATGTGCATTCAATATAGAATGCCAGCTGGTAGCTGTGTGGAATATGAACTGCAGTGTGGTTGAAATTTCTTAGTATCACAGTCGTTTTCCTGATCTTACCTTTAACACTTGAACGGTAGTTCAGAAAGATGCTGGTCAGAAAATTACATTTCACTACCCAGTGTTACATATGGCAAAAATAATAAGAGTGAAAGCTGATATTCTTTAACCTCATTGTATGGTTCAAAACACAAAATGCTTGAATATCTACTCCTATGTTTTGTTTTGATTTATTACAGATAGCTCGAGCAATTATTTGTTAAGCTGTTCCACTGCTAAAACTATTAATAAAATCTATAAATGAAAACCACCGTATATCCTTTTGTTCAGATGCTCCCATACATTAAAGTCAGCCCAAATGATTAGGCTCAGTTTTTTTTTTGACCTAGCTGTTTTATATAAAGGTGGAAATCTGGTATAATATCAGGACATTTCAGTTGTTTGCATTTGCGTTTTTTTGACGCTTTTAACCAAAGCAACTTACAATTGATGAATACAACAAGTGATTCATCATAAAGAGGCAAATAAAAGGAAGTGCTTGTAATACAAAATTTCAGACATCCTTCAGATTAGCACAAGCTAGAACAAGGAGTGATAAAGGAAAAGTGAAAGCAAAGTTTTATTCTTATTATTAGGATACAGTCAAATGTTGACAGAAGAGATGAGATTTAATCTGTTACTTTGAGGGATTCAGCATTCAGGGTGAGGGTAGGAAGATCATTCCATCAGAAGGGAACGGTGAACGAAATAGTTCTGGAAAGGGATTTTGTGCCTCTCTGTGGTACCATCACCACTCTCAGAACATAAGATTATACATTTTGAAAAGATATTGCGGTAAAATTGCCACAAATCTCACCTGTTTTTTTTTTTTTTTTTTTAAAGCATTTTGCTGTAATATTGCTGCAATATTCACCTGTTTTTTTTTTATTATGTAACTATAATGGATTACAGTTTTTACTTTTATTCCTTTACTTGTATTCCGTTACTCGCATAGATAGTTCTGTTTTTACAAATTTTACAAAGATCATAATGTGGATTTAAATATAATTTTATGTGTCTGGAAATTAGAGCATCTGACCTCAGTGCCTGTTTCATCATTTACCCATGGTGAACGAATCATTCGATGTAACCGGATCTTTTTGAACCAGTTCACCAAATCGAACGGAATCATTTTTTAAACGGTTCGCGTCTCCAATACGCATTAATCCACAAATGACTTAAGCTGTTAACTTTTTTAACGTGGCTGACACTCCCTCTGAGTTCAAACAAACTAATATCCCGGAGTAATTCATGTACTCAAACAGTACATTGACTGAACTGCTGTGAAGAGAGAACTGAAGATGAGCACTAAGTCGAGCCAGATAACGAACAAAAGACGGACTCGTTCTGGAGTCAAGAACCGTTTCTGTGAGACGCGTCCGATTCGAGAACCGGGGAGCTGATGATACTGCGCATGTGTGATTCAGCGTGAAGCAGACTGACACCAGGGGGCAAGGAACTCGACCGGAAGTTGAAGTCGGGTGGGGGCTGCCATCTTTTAGCAGAACTTCACTTGCCTTAGCATTCCCATTGACTCCCATTCATTTTGGCGTCACTTTGACAGCGAATAACTTTACATCTGAGGCGTTTAAAGACTCCGTTTGTCCATTATTTATTTCTAAAGATACACGACAATGTATAAAGGGCTCCATTACCTTCTATGTTACATTATGGCCCCGTATAAACAGTTTTTGTAAAAAATAGGCTAACGATTGCGTCATAACCATCGTCTCTCTGTCGCATTACCGTACAAACAGGAGGAGAAGCTCGCAGGCAATTAACTTAATATGGCGTACTGGCATTACATTTTAAAATACTATACAAAATAATTAATCAGAATACTTACTCCTGCTCACTCACGACAAAGAACCCCGCTCAAGCTCGCCGTCTCTGCAAGATTAACAATGGCAGTTTTCACGCACAGCTACTAGAAGATTTACATCTGTCAGACAGGTTGCTGACGTCGTCAAGCTTCGTTTGAGTCTGCGTGTCAGAAACGGAAGTACTAAAAAACGCTAAAAATGGGCTTCACTTGTCTCAATTGAGTTCCAATGGGGTCGCTGTGTCCATTTCTTTTACTGTCTATGACTGACACACAGGGCGTCTGAACTGAACTGATTCTTTTGGTGATTGATTCTGAACTGATTCTGTGCTAGCGTTATGAGCCCAGGTAAACCGAAGTCTTGAATCAAGGGCAATCATCGCCAACGATGCATTACGTTGAGCGCAAAAGAACCGGTGAATCGTTTTCTTCAACCGAATTGAATCGAACTGTCCGAAAGAACTACTGGTGATCCAAAAACTGATGCAACCGGTTCTTGACTAGTGAACGACTAAATTTTTCGTTCATTATCTGGCTCGGCTCGGTGTTCATCTTCAGTTCTCTCTTCACAGCAGTTCAGTCAGTGTACTGTTTGAGTAAATCAATTACTCTGAGATATTGGTTTGTTTGAACTCAGAGGGAGTGTCAGCCACATTAAAAAAGTTAACGGCTTAAGTAATTTGTGGATTAATGCGTATTGGAGATGCGAACCGTTTAAAATGATTCAGTTCGATTTGGTGAACTGGTTCAAAAAGATCCGGTTACATCGAATGATTCCTTCGCGAAACGGATGTCACAAACTGCTTGGTTTTGAACTCTCTCACAACAGACACAGAAGAGAAGACAATGATGAATCAAGTCATAGTTTTTGCTATTTTTGGACCAAAAAGTATTTTCAATGCTTCAAAAAATTCTAACTGACCCTCTGATGTCACATGGACTACTTTGATGATGTTTTTCTTACCTTTCTGGACATGGACAGTATACCGTACACACAGTTTCAATGGAAGAACTGAGAGCTCTCGAACTAAATCTAAAATATCTTAAACTGTGTTCTGAAGATACACGGAGGTCTCACTGGTTTGGAACGACATGAGGGGTGAGTTATTAAAGGTCCCCTTCTTCGTGATTCCATGTTTTAAACTTTAGTTAGTGTGTAATGTTGTTGTTAGAGTATAAATAATATGTGTAAAATGCTAAAGCTCAAAGTTCAATGCCAAGCGAGATATTTGATTTAACAGATTTCGCCTACAAAAAACGACCTGTTTGGACTACAGCCCTCTAGTTCCTGCAGGAATGACGTCACTAAAACAGTTTTTTTGACTAACCTCTGCCCAGATGAATTCAGAAAACAGGGGGCGTGGCCTTGTTGCGTTCCGACGGAGAAGAAGGAAGAGCTGTTTGTTTTTGTCGCCATGTCGTTGAAACGCTGTTATTTTCATCTCTGAGTCCAATCACCTTTGTTTGGGCTTCCCAGGAACGCTGTACTTTGAGATTAATGGTTACAATTTATGTTTAACTCGGTTCCCGAAAATTATAATGCACATGTAAAACTATGTCTAGCACATTTTGCTGAGGACAGCTTGCTGAGGACAACTTTCTCAATCTCAATCAGTTTAATGCCGGATTTGCACAAAGATTATTCTTGAAAGATGGAGCAGTTCCCTCTTTGTCTGGAGAAGGCGTTGTTTATGGACCACAACTGGTAAGTGTATTTTATTATTTAAGTTGGTGCTTTTAACAGTTTCTGTAACTTATTACACAAAGGGCAACGCTGTTTAGCTTTGTTAACTAGATGTTAGGGCTGTGCAAAAAAACAAATGCGGTTTTCATGCGCATCTCGTCAGTAAAAACGCTCTTGTGACTATAAATACATCTCCAGCACGTGCGTTCTAGCCCAATCACGTTACCAGGAGGGCAGCCTGCTCTCGGCTGCTGTCGAATCACTACACAGGAACCGCTGGCCCAATCAGAACTCGTCACGTATTTCTGAAGGAGAGGCTTCATAGAACAAGGAAGTCATCAGCCCGTTTTTGTGACAGTGAAAACAGAAGTATACAGATCAGGTGAATTGTGTGAAAAATACTGTTTTTTTACACGCGAAACATGAACACGTGTTATATTGCACATTGTAAACACAATCAAAGCTACAAAAAAACGCGTAAAACGGGACCTTTAATGACATAATTTTGATGATTGGGTGAACTAACCCTTTAATATAGAATCTGATTTAGTTAAGCAGCATCGAACGTGTCGTAGAGCTGTTCTTGCTGGTTGATGCTTACTTTTTGTAGTAGGGTGTGGAATAAGAAAACTGAATATATACCACAGCATTTAAAAAATCTTATTGACCCCCAAGTTTTGAACAGTAGACTGTGTGTGTGTGTGTGTGTGTGTGTGTGTGTGTGTGTATATATAAAATAGGGTTTGAATGACTTCAGATTTTTTAAAGTAGACATTTATGTGATGAAAGTCTAGTCGACAGGTCACAGGTCACAGGTCAAAGATGACATCATTGATGAACAAAAAATAAGCCTGAACCTTGAGCTGAGACTCGAACACCTTGAGCACAGCTATAGCATACTGTATGACACAGCACTGGCCACTTTTTGCCCACTGCTCATTTTTATCAGTTCTTTTGTCTTTGGGTCGTTATATTTCTCACAGATTTCTGCTCATTCTAAATCATATCCAGATAAAGTAGCACATTAAAGAATACATAATATAACTGTGTATGTGAATTAACCTGGCAGCGTCTCTCTACTAATAGTGAAGCTGTGGGTTTTAGTTACTAAGAAATAAATTATATTCAAAAAAACTGAAATACTGTGGAATAAATAATATTAAAAATAATATTAAAATAATATTAAAATATTAGTACAATTTAAAATAGACAGACAGCCAGATAGACGCCAGGCTGAGAGACAGATAGACAGCCGGACACAGACAGACAGATCGATAGGCAGATCGACAGACAGACAGATAGATAGATAGCCAGAGAGACAGATTGACAGACAGCCAGACAGATCAACAGACAGATCGAAAGACAGATAGATAGATCGACAGCCAGCCAGCCAGACAGACAGACAGACAGATAGACAGCCAGACAGACAGATCGACAGCCAGCCAGCCAGCCAGACAGACAGATCGACAGATAGCCAGACAGACAGACATAGAGAGAAAGACAGACAGATCGACAGACAGACAGATCGAAAGACAGATCGACAGATAGCCAGACAGACAGACAGACATAGAGAGAAAGACAGACAGATCGACAGACAGCCAGCCAGCCAGACAGACAGATCGAAAGACAGATCGACAGATAGCCAGACAGACAGACAGACAGACATAGAGAGAAAGACAGACAGATCGACAGACAGACAGACAGATCGAAAGACAGATCGACAGATAGCCAGACAGACAGACAGACATAGAGAGAAAGACAGACAGATCGACAGACAGACAGACAGATCGAAAGACAGATCGACAGATAGCCAGACAGACAGACAGACAGACATAGAGAGAAAGACAGACAGATCGACAGACAGCCAGCCAGCCAGCCAGACAGACAGATCGAAAGACAGATAGCCAGACAGACAGACAGACAGACAGACATAGAGAGAAAGACAGACAGATCGACAGACAGACAGATAGACAGACAGACAGACAGATTGACAGACAGATAGATATCCAGCCAGACATACAGACAGACAGAGGGAGAGAGAGAGAGAGAGAGAGAGAGACAGATAGATAGATAGATAGATAGCCAGACAGACAGATCGACAGACAGATAGCCAGCCAGCCAGCCAGACAGACAGCCAGAGAGAGAGACAGACAGAGAGATACATGTGGTCATTATTCACAATTTCAAGACAAGTTTTTAATCTAATATTGAGGAAATGTGGAGCAGAAGTTTTCATTTCTATTTCTTATACGATTTTTGAGCTCACTTTTAACATTAATAACTGTGCTGTGTATCCCTTTAAGGGAACGCCGCTGCCTCCTTGTGGCCACAACTTTAAAAAATGGTATACAGGTTTGGGGCAGGCTTGTGTATTTATTATTTTTTTGCTCGGCTTGTTTTTACTCGGAGTGAGGGATCGGAGTTGACAAAACAAATGTTTGCCGTGGAGTCACGAATCGGTGCATCACAGTTCAGGTGGATCTAGAGGATGGACACGGAGAAGAGAGTCCAAAGGAGTACGCGCGGACTACACGATCAGATTTCACCACTGCATTTCACGAACCAGTAACATCTAAACATTTTCTCAGACTCGTGTGACAACAGCAGGTCGATCACTGGCCGGTGGTTGTCCTGCCGCAGGACATTAAGTGAGTGTCTGATGCAGAGTTTGATTCGTTACCTTGCTGCGAGTTGCTGTCGCGCTTAAGTTACCGGTTTATATGAGTTTTGAATGCGTAATGAGGCTTACATTGGCGAGACCACTTGTTGAAATCTAACAAAACTAAGTTCAGGGTTGTGAGAAATAAGATTGATCGACTTTACAATACAAGTGGGCCGTTTAAAGAGTCGACCGACTGTTTGTTGTCATTTATAGTTCGTTTGTGTTTAATCGATTGTGATATTTTGATTGTGTCATATCGCTCATTAGCTGCTTAGCTGTCACGGCTGACTTTATCCTCTAATGTTAACGTTACCTGACCGAGCAGTTGCAATCAATTACACACATTTAGACGGTTATATCACCAAATTTCTATCTTAATTCATAAATAATGGTAGACACTTACATATTTATGCGCAATAACAAAAATATAACGTTTTCGTCAGAATCTAAAGTATTTAGCTCGCTAGCTCGAGTCGTTAACGTTTCTCAACTTGTTTCTTAAATCCAAGTGAAATATTTAAGCTTTTCTGTTTGGCGTTGCACAGTATTACACGTTTTTTTTTCTATATATTCCCCCCCACGATACAAAGCAAGAACTAGTTTACTGATGCCAAACAAAACGGTGATAAACGCTTGAATGTTTAACGTTAACGTTAGCGATGTCCAGTTTCCTGACAAACTTTTAGCAAATTCGGCTCATCGCATTTATACAAATATTGGCGTTGGAATTCCTGTATATCATCGTTACTTTGCACTTAAGCTGAATTAAGTTCGTTAAGTTGTTAATAATACGGTTTCATCGCGTTTTCCAGCTCATTAATGGTGGCAAAGCTCATGTCATTAAAGCCACATCGTCAAACCTCTCTAAAGCGTCTGGACTGCACTCTTACACGCTTTTCAGACATGGAAGGACAAATTAAACACATTTGACTTCTCTATCGACAACATTCAACCGTCAGTTCCCTGCGAAGTTGATCTCGAAACTCTGCGGCCCAACCATGTCTGGATCCCCGGGCTCGAGTGGCTCCAACCCGCGGAAGTTCAGCGAGAAGATCGCGCTGCACAACCAGAAACAGGCGGAGGAGACGCGGGCCTTCGAGCAGCTCATGACAGACCTCACCGTCTCAAGGGTAAGCACAGCCAGATTGGGAAATTACCTCGCTCCCTCGTTTTCATATATCAAAAGCAGCTGCCTAAGTGTGTCCTATGCACAGCTGAATCACTGTTAATGGAAAATACCCGGGCACATCGAGCTCAGGAGAAGGGATGAGAATGGCTGTGGCTGACTGCTGTCAATCACACTTCATAGGGACATCATTAAAGGGCTGATGCCTTGAGTTTATCTCACTATATTTACAAGTCTTCTCCTGATCAATGGTTAATTATATATTGCCTGAGCTGTAAGGAGCAAACCTATTTATCCTCTGAGTACAGATGATTTTGGTAGTCATGCAAAAGTCACCATGCAAATAATAGTTTCCAGCCTAGATGCCATGCTTACTACAGCTACTTTTTCTATAAAATTGTGGTGACAACTTCATATAAGAGAGGATGAGCACAGAAACAGCAATGTTACAATGATGCCGTCCCTCGGCAGGCATTTGGATAAATGTGGATGAGTAGCTCATGATGGTAAAAGTTCAAATACAATTTTCCCTGTAAAAAATCTTTCCAAGCATTTTAATTTCGAGTTAATTTGGACACATGGCCATTACTTTTATTTTTAAACTTATTATTTTAAGTGTGTGATTTTTTTAAAGTTTGTATATTGTACATTTGCTGCTGTGCTAAGGACGGAGATTATTTGTTTGTACTTTGTAATGTACAGTCAGTCATTGGTTATTGGAAAATAAACCAAACATGGCAATCAGACCCTTAAAATGGAAGGGTCTTATAAAAAAAACTGCCTCAGGTTGATATAAGCCCCCTTCACATTGAGGTCTTATTCAATCTATCCAATATATTTATAATAATAATAATAATTCAAAATCTTCCCTTATAAAACTCATGTTTTTTTTTTTTTTTACTGTATATGAACTTGCATATTACAGTGCATGGCTGCTTACCAAATAAATATAGTGGTTAGTGATACAGAAATACTTTACCACTGGTTGTAGTGACTAACCAACCAGAATCATGTGTTCCAAAGAATGAAAAATCAACTAACTTAAAAAAAATATTCCTAAAAGGAGTTTTCACAGTAATTACCTTTCTCTGTACTGAAGGACTGTACTGAATCTATGTTTAGCCTGGTAAACATAGTGGTCAAGTCAGAAGCTTTTTGTGTGCTGGGCTGCTTTGCATGTTCAGTTCATTTACATCCTCATCATGTAAACATTTAAAGGTGCAAATATGAACACATTTGTAACAGTGAACATCCTTCTCAAGCTTTAGACTGACCAGTAAAAGACGGGAGCTAAACATGTTCAGGCTGCTTTTCTGTGAGTTGTGGAAACATGCTGTGTGTGTGTATCTTGGCATGACTGAGCTTAGAGTCTGGGTTATGTTTTAGTTTTTGTTGGTGTCTATGGAATTGTTTTTTTTTTTTTCAGTGTGGTTTAGAGAATGGTTAAGAAATGTCAGTCAGGTGTAGTGCTGGTTGATATTCTGGTTCAAACAGTAAACTGGTTTGAATTCCTCACACGATATGAAAAAAACAAAACTGGCATACCGGTGAGGTGCAAGTGCCTGAGCAATGACAGCATCATGAATTGAGAGAAGATCCTTCTCAACTTAACCTGCGAAGATTGCCAGCAGCCTTTAATAGCCTCTGAATTGTTGTACAACATTCACAGCACACGCTTACTTGATCTGGACAGACTGTGGGAAGCCAGACACACAGAAAGTGGGACAAGATCGCACCACACGGACCTGACATAGCCGCACAACAAACTAGATAGTGCAGGGAAGACATGTTTGCTAGCGCCACTGAACGGACAGCACAGCATGAACATTACTCTTCATACTGCTCCTCAGAAGTTTGTGTTCTTCCCTGAATGTAACATAATGAAGAGACCTTAATGAATTCAAGTTATTGAGTTGCACAAACTCCTTAATACCACTCTGTTTCGTATTACTTTTGGGTTGTTTGGCTTCCCATAACAAACTCAGTATCATTTTCATTGATCTTTCGCGAGTTTAAGCACTCTAAAAAAAAAAAAAAAAAAAATATCTGTTATAATCACTAAAGCTGTATAAACTGTACAAATGAATCTCTTACTTAGTACATTCATCTGCGTTTTGTTGTTTATGATGAGGGATTTCGCAATAGTCCAGAATTCAGCCAGTGAACGTGCACACACTCAACAAAACTGAGGAGTTTCAGCGAGGACTCATCTGAATGCTTCTGTTTTGCCATTGCATTCTTAAACTCAACAGAATTGTGTGTGATTGGTTAAAATGCGCAACACTGTAAAAACGCCTAAGATAACATGAGTAGATCTTAATTTAATGCCGCAATCGACACTGTCTATTCATATTCATTTTGTTAGCAACAGACGTAATATATTATATTTGTTTGTGCAGGGGCATTTTTGTCCAATTAAGTGGCCAGTTTTTTCAAGTAACCGTGGCCAGGGGAAGGCTAAGCCTTTATGATAAAACTCAGTTGCAGTGACAGTAATTTAATTTATGTCTGGAGTGCAAAATAATCCCAACAGTAATTTATGATGTTTTAAGGCAAGGCAAGGCAAGTTTATTTATATAGCACATTTCGTACACAATGGTAATTCAAAGTAGAGTTGTTCCGATTCCGATACTAGTATCGGAAATATCTCCGATACCACAACAAATTCTGGCATCGGCACCGGCGAGTACATGAACCCATATACCGATCCGATACCATTTTCTTAAAAAATACCTAGTTATGACCGCAAGCTTTGCCTAACTGCTGCACGGTTCTTCTTCGCTGCTCAAAATGCATTGAAAACACAGGAAGTTGTGCTGTGTTGCCACAAGCAACCCCTGTTTAGAGCAGCGAAGAAGAAATGAAAACGCGTTAGCAGCCCTGATCTATATATGACTGGATCACTCATCACATTCTAAACTGCCAAAAGACAGTGAAGCCGCTTCTATATTATAGATCAGTGGTTAGCAGTATGTCTCTGTAGTACCGGTAGTTACAGACTCTCAAGTATATTCAGTACCGGCAGCTGCGTTCAGTCGCTTCCGTGTAAGTCAAAGCGCAGGGCTCCAGACAGTAGCCGAATATATACTAGTGTCTGTGAATATTAAACTGCAAAATACTATTTAAATATTACTCCCGCAAAATCTACATCTCTGTGGGTGACTGGCACAGATGCGCGAGAGCTCGCTGTTTTGTAGTCTCTGCTGTGTGTCATGAGGACACGAACGCATAAACCGTCACTTCATGAGAATTTACCGTTTCATTTGAGAATACTGTCATATCATAAACACAGACACTCAAAGATCTTCATGGCAGCCCATTAAAATAAATGTTTGGTTTACATGAGTAAATTGACAATATATAAAGCTACTGTTGTAGCCTACAGTAATAATAATACGTCTCTATAATAATAATAATTATGCCTAGATGGTTGCTTGTTTTTTACTTGTTTTGTTGTAAAGAGATTATCTGATTAATAGATCTTTTTTTATATTCCTAGACTTATTTGTTGCAGTTTTTTTATACAGTTATATTGTAAAACTTAAATACCTTTTTTAGTTTGCGGTGTTAGATTTTTGGCTGCATTTGAAGTTCTTTTTTGCATATGAAAATAAATAATACTGTCAAATTCATGTTAGATAATAAAAATACTGTAATAAATACAGTAGTTCACCATGTATTTGTTCATGTTTTATTGAGGGATCTGTCTGAAGCACACCATAAAAAGAATTCTAGCAATTTACACAGGGCTAGTAGTATATACAGCTGTATATACAGATACACACCCAGGTATCGGATCAGTACTCGGTATCGGCCGATACCCTGAGCCCAGGTATCGGAATCGGTATCGGGAAGAGAAAAAGGGTATCGGAACATCTCTAATTCAAAGTGCTTTACATAAAAGAAATTAAAATAATAATGAAGAAAAATAATAACAAGAATAAAACAAGCAATTTTAAAACTTTTACAATTATTTAAAAATTTACTCATTTAAAATTAATTTAAAACAGTTAGAAAATGATTTTACATAAAATAAAATAAAAAAAAAACTGTTAAAATATAGTGCAATCAGTTCGGACATAGCACAGTGCTCATTCAATAAATGCACAGCTAAACAGATGAGTTTTAAGTCTAGATTTAAATGTGACTAGTGTTTTAGCACATCTGATCTCTTCTGGAAGCTGATTCCAACTGCGGGTGGCATAGTAACTAAAGGCGGACTCCCCTTGTTTTGTGTGAACCCTTGGTATTTCTAACTGACTCGATCCTAGTGATCTGAGTGCTCTGTTAGGTTTATATTCAGTGAGCATATCTGAAATATATTTCGGTCCTAGGTCATTTAGTGACTTATATACGAGTAAAAGTACTTTAAAATCAATCCTAAATGTAAGCCAGCATAAGGACCTGAGGACTGGTGTGATGTGCTCAGATTTTCGGGTTCTAGTCAGAATCCTGGCAGCAGCGTTCTGGATGAGCTGCAGCTGTCTAATGGTCTTTTTGGGAAGGCCGGTGAGGAGCCCATTACAATAGTCCACCCTCCTGGTGATGAAGGCATGAACTAGTTTCTCCAAGTCTTGACTTGAAACAAAACATCTAATTCTTGTGATGTTTTTTAGATGATAGTATGCTGATTAAGTTACTGCTTTAACATGACTACTGAAACTAAGGTCTGTGTCCAGAATCACACCAAGATTCCTGACTTGATTTTTAGTTGTTTGTCCCCTAGAGTCAAGGGATGCTTTCACCTTGAACACTTCATCTTTGTTTCCAAAAGCAATGACCTCAGTTTTTTCCTTGTTTAACTGAAGAAAGTTCTGGCACATCCAACTATTAGTTTCATCAATGCATTTGCAGAGGGAGTCAATGGGGCTGTAGTCATTTGGAGATAAGGCTAGGTAAATCTGGGTATCATTATCATAGCTGTGATAGGCAATTTGGTTCTTTCTCATTATTTGACTCAGTGGAAGCATATACAGGCTAAACAAGAGCGGTGCAAGAATTGACCCTTGTGGGACTCCGCATGTCATGGACATCCAATTAGACTTATGCTCTATACTCACATAATAGCCTCTCCCTTCTAAGTGTGACCTGAACAATTTGAGTAAATCCCGACCCAGTTTTCCAGTCTCTGTAGTAGTATGTTATGATCGACAGTGTCAAACGCAGCACTGAGATCTAGCAATACCAGCACCGATATTTTGCCAGAGTCACAATTTAAGCAAATATAATTTATTAATTTAATGAGTGCTGTCTCTGTGCTGTGATGCGGTCGAAAACCAGATTGAAAATTGTCCAGGTATCCATTTGAGTTTAAGTCTTTGTTTAACTGATTAAAAACTACCTTTTCTATAATTTTGCTTATAAAAGGAAGATTAGATATTGGTCTAAAATTGCTCAAAATGGTGTTATCAAGATTGCTCCTTTTCAGTTTTTTTTAACAACTGCAGTTTTTAAGGAGTTTGGAAATGTCCCAGAAAGAAGTGAGGTGTTCACCACTTCTAAAAGATCTGCTTCTAAGCAGTTAAGCACACTTTTGAAAAAAAAAAAAAAAAATGAAATAACAACAGTCATGTCTGTGGGAGTTTATTTGACATGAACAACATCCATTAGTGCATATAGTCCACAAGTGCGTATACTGGGAGAAGTAATGCTTAGAAATGAAAATTCAGGACCGAAACAGATAATTCTGGATGCACTTGGCCAAAAACGGAGACTGAAAATGCTTTGTAATAATTATTTTTCATTTTATTAAAAAGTTTAAAGTAGCCTACTTTTGTAAGACTTTAAAAATGTGTAATAAATAATTTTATTGATGCTGCGAAACACAAGACAAAATAACCACACTTTTATTAAGTTACACAATATTAATATTATATATCAGTAAATTTTATTCATTTCTATGCAACAGAATCAGATATAACTGTTTTTTGAGTAATTATTAAATTATTTTGTTACTGATTCCAAATTACAATTAAAAAAAGCAATTTGACCAAAATGAAACATTAATTTATTTATAATGCTTATGGTTAAAAAATAATGTAATGAAACATTTTTATTCAACTGTTTTTAGAAATTTAAATGAGTTATGAACCGTACATATCAACTGCTCACCCTTTGACACATTACTGTCATAGACACAGTCACATGATCATAATTGAGGAGAAAAACGCTCTGGGGAGCAGAACAGAAAGACAAATTGGAAAAGAAAAATGATGCATTAAAATATAGCAATGTACAAGTGAAATAACATAAATTGGCAAGCTGTTATTATTATTATTTGTTCATCGTAAGTCATGATGTCTAAAGCTGGGATCACACTGTGCGAAAGGCCTTTGCGATTGTTGCTTATCACACTATACGAACATGATCCCCATTTCACACTGTAATTTCTCAGTTGTCATAATATCAGACTGTATGACGTACACAAGAAGACTTGTCTGGAGTTTTACGTCATTAGTTTATGACCCGCATTCCCTCGCTATAATGGTAGCTAGCAAACAAAAGCAATATCTAGCATTAATTCATTAATTACATGCCTTGATAATAAAAAAACGAAAAAACTAAGATGAAATCTGTGGAGCAAGTCATGGCTGGGCAAAAGAGGACTTTATGGACTTCCAGTTCTACAGAGCGAACTTGAGGTAATATTGTTATTAGAGTACTAGTACTAATTAGAACCTACTAGTACTTATTAGTACTACTATTAGAACCTACTACTCCTTTAAAGGCACAATATGTAATTTTTTTACCACTAGAGGGTGCGTATTCAAAATAAACAAAGAACAGGTTATGTAGTTTGATGCAGCCGTGACTGAGTGTGGAATAAAGGGAGCTGTCATCTTCATCCCCATAGCCGATGCAATCTTACGGGACTCAGGCAGAAATCATGAACACAAGGATGTGCTGTTTTATTTCAAATCAAAGCTAAATACACGTAGAAACTGTGCATCTTTGTGGCGTGGGTGACACACAGCATACAGTGATATTGAGAGACACAGAGGAGACCGTTGAGAAAGGAATTATTGAATCAAGTCGTTAATTTTGTTTTCTTCGCTTACAAAAAGTTTCCTGCCGCTTCATATACTGTAACCCAGATTGCACTTCTGATGGCAGATGGACTATTCTGACGACGACTTTCATACATTTTATGGACCTTGACACTGTTATTTACTTGCCAGTCTATGGGACAGTCTCAAGCCTGCAGGTTTTCATCCAAAATATATTAAATTGTGTTCCGAAGATGAGTTTTTACGGGTTTGGAATGACATGGGGATAAGTGGCGCAGCATATTTTTCGGTGCATCCCTAATATTTACATGTTTCATTCATATTTCTTAAGACAAAATCATAATTTCTATTAATTTTCCTCTGATTTATATTATCTGCTTAGCATTAGCACTTCATTCAGCCCTGCAAAGCTGCTTTGACACAATCTGTGTCAAATATATAAATAAAGGTGACTTGATCAGCAGTGTTGTTTTTTGTTTCTCTTTTGTTTTTTGAAAGGATGCTCTTTTGCTGCTCATAAAATGTCACTCATTTTACGCGTTTCTACCACTGTATCTATAATTGAGAATATTATATTATATTGTTGTATAGATTAGCAGTCCATCTCTTCCTATGACGAACTTACACTAGTGGATGGGAAAGCCATGTAATGCAAGAATAATGGATGAATAAAAACAAAACAATAATGATAAAAAAAAACAATGAGGATTGCATCTCATAATCTACTTGGCAGAGGTCACAACATAAAGAGGAGAAAATACTATAACAGTTAGCAGTCACAAGCAGCTGTTTGTCCAACGAATCACAAAAATATTGCATGAAAATCCTAAATATTGATTTGCAGTGTGGGTTTAAATAAATATATCTCTGAGAGGAACTGACTGTATTCAGAAAAGTTTAGATGTTTTTTTTTTTCATCTTTCCTCTGTGTAATACATATTAAAGTAGTGATTATAAGTAGGGATGGGCATGATTAATCGACGATCGATAATTGATCGTTAAGATTTTCCTCGATCATGTTAATTTGTTATCGATTAATCTAAAGCATTTTTTTAATCTAATGCAGGTTGCGTTGCGTAGTGCGAGTCTTCAAGCAATTAAATGAATTTCACTGTGTGGCAGCAATTAAATATTTTACCACCATGGGGCAATATTTGACACCCTACTCGGTTATCTGTGATCTTCCGTTTTGATTTCAAAGAATAATCATGAAGATGTCACGGCGAAGTGTGGCGTGGGACCATTTTGATTTAAAAAGCGAACTAGTTAACTGCAAACATTGCGATGCCGTGTTTAAGTACAACACGGCCACGACTCAAATGATGTACCTATGCATCCCGGCAAATTTTCATGAGGCTTTAACCCTTTCGAGTCGATTAACGCATATATGCGTTTTGAGTCATTTTCTCCTGATAACCCCTGATAAATTACACTCTCAGTTTTAATCGTACAGATAAGAGCAATACATTAATCGAATCTGTAAAGGGTCTAGTTTTTTTTTGGATACAGACATAATAACAAAAAACCTTTGTGCACTTATAAAATAAAGATAACAAACAAGGTGCGCTGTCTACAGTCTTTCTCTCCGCTGATCGTCATGTACAAACATTTCATTAAAATGAACCGTAACTCCGTGAATACTCAACGAAGAGACATGAGAGAGATATCTATAGAAAGCCTGGAATGTCTACTTTTAAACTAAACAAGTGCTTCCGAAAAACAAATATTCTCGCAGTGTCTGTTTTTCATATCTTCCGTCATTATATTTAATGTGACCACGCCCCCGCGCTGAACGCGCTATTCAGATTCAAACTGAAGCGCGCGGCTTGAATACGCCCACACAGAAGAAAAGGCAGCGAGACTGTTCTTCAAGTTTTTATTTTATTTTACTGTTTGCTTCGCGATGAGAGGACTAAGACATAATTCACCCCAAAAAGATGTGATGTGGTTGATGATTTGAGAAATGGATTTCCTCAGAAAAAAGAATGAAGCACTTTATTCAGACTCAAAACGCATATATGCGTTAATCGACTCGAAAGGGTTAAGAACGCCTGCTAGCAGCTGCAGGTTCCGCTGCTTTAGAGCACTGCATATGCACGCGGATATATGTTCGGTTTGCCTGAACGTAGTTTAACTGTCTGCCACAAGTTGATCTTGTAATAAAGGTCTCACCGAGGAAAAACACGCTGTATTTTTGTATTCATTGCATTTTTTTATTATAAAAATTAAATAATTAATTATATTATAAAAATATTAATGATTAATCGATAGTCGATCGTTAATTCTCCCGACGATCGACTAAGAAAATTTAATCGAATGCCCATCCCTAATTATAAGCACTGCTTTGTTTACAGCGGTAACCAAGGGAACGCTGTATAAGCGTCACCTGCAGTCAGAGAGTGAATTTGCATTTTCTTTATTTTTTTTGTTTTCTTTTTCATGCATGTTTTATGTAGCAAGCTTTAAATTGTTTAATTATCAAATTTACATCAAAATCTGATTATGCT
>NC_068418.1:2432819-2455536 GCF_023724105.1 Carassius gibelio
TGTTGCTCTATGAGAAAACAACAAATGGCTTCTAAAATTGGAAAATTATTACTTGCCCTAAACATCACTCCCTGCAACCCTAGCAAGCAGGATTGTAACAAAGCTGAAATACTTTTAAACACTGTATTTTGAGATGGTATGGTAGCTTTTAACTTAACTGTTCTGATTATCAGCATCAGAATCTGGATATTTTAATTACTAGTCAATTTCATATTCAAATGCAATTATACAACAGATAGTTCCAGTCTGTTCCCAAAATGACTGGCTGAGCGGGGTTCCAAGAGAGCTGACTGGTTTGGATTTCATTTAATGAAACACTTCGAAACCATTTAGTAACATCAAAGGGAAATGTTGAACGAGTCATTGGAACGTTCACCCAGCTCATCCATTAAAAAACAATCATCATTCCGAAACAAATGTTTTTTTCTTTGAATCAGTCACTTAATTGTTTTATTTAAAAATACTGATTCATTCAGAAAGAAACCTGTGACTGCCTTTTGGACACTTTGAGTCACTCGTGCAACCAATTCATTAAAAAATATATAAATTAATTAATTAATAAGGAAATGTATTATCTTTTTAAGGCAGGCATTAAGTCATTCACTTAACAGATTAGTTAAAAAAAAATGCTGATTCATTTTGAAACAAATCAAAATGACCAAAAAAATAGTCAGTGAATCATTCACTCAGCTGATTCATTTAAAAAACTGATTCATTTTTAAATAAAACTTTCTGATTCATTCACTCAACCAGTTTATTTAAAAAAAAAAAAATGCTATTCAAGTTAATATCTTTGTCTAAAATGTTGCTTAATATGAACTTTTTATGAATGGCTTGCTGTAAAGCAGTATTGTACACACAATCATGCTGTTGGTCTGCATATATAAGCTATTCAAAACAACATCGATGTATTCATAAGGAACATGAAGGATAATGTTAAATATGTTAATAGGACTCAAGCCATTTGGATGTTTATGGACTTCTACAAGTATATTTGCACTAATGCTACAATGATGTACTGAAGTAAATTAAGGTAAAATAGTGTAAATACAGTAATTACAACTAGTGACATTATTGCATGATGTACAGGGTACAGACCCTACTGGAAATATGAGTATATTGCAAACTCCCTCCCTGAGGCTGAGTAATGTTATGTGGAGAGAGAGCGGAATATCTTCCTTAGACTGAATAATGGAACCATATGATCTGTGACCCCACAGAGTTGCAATGCCACAGTGTTTCCTTTCATTTTTCTTTTTCTTTTACGCTCTTCACTTCAGACTGATGTATTTCAAATGTTGTTTTAATAAGTGAGTTCTGCTTCTTTTGCTTCATTATTCTACACAGTAGACCCTGCTCTGAGAAACAGTAGGGATCTCATGGCAAAATAGTTTCATCAATTCTTTAAACATGGAACAAAATAAAAGATTAATGTGGGCAACTTGCAACCATATTTATCAAATTTTCCTGCTGCAGGATGGGCCTGCATGTACCTCATCACGAAACACTTCAGTAACTTACAAGGAATAGTATATTTCTTCTGGGTCTCCATATTCACCCAATGCTTTGCTTCAGGGCTGCTGTATTCAGATTATTTTTTTTGTTATAATCTTAACAAAAATAAGCAAACTCTCTTGTGTGACACCCACAAAAAAAAACTTATCTGGAATGCATGATAAATTATGGCCAATAGATTCACTTATGTGATTGCCACTTCCACTGAAACCAAAGAAGCCATGGTAGGACTGAAGACTAATCTGAATATCACCCAATTAGCTTTAAAGGCCTTAGTGATAATACAGAATTGGGAATTTAAGTGTGTACAGCACCTGTTGGTGATCGATTCAGGTTCAGTTCATTCCTCTGCTGTTCTTCTCTAAGGGGTTTATTTTATACCAAAGCTTCCATTGAGACCTTCAAATCATTCTCCCCTCTTTATAACACTTTTTGACATTCTCTCTGACTCTCCTTCATCTTCCCCGGAGCTCCCTTGCACGAGTTCATCTTGTTTTCCATACAAAGCCTCCTTTTATCCACTGGTCTGGTGCCCACTTGTTGGTCTGTTCTCCATATCCTCTCCATCTTTCCTTTTTACATCAATACATTGATGGCTTGCATCAGTCGGAGCGATTTTATCGCTGGAGGTCAATAGGTTGCTATACTGTTGGACACTAGTAGGCGTTTCTTTATCTTAAACTTTTCGGTGGAGCGTGAAACTGGCCCAGTTTGATTACAGGTAAAAATAAGATATCCTTTTAAAGATATAGTTCACCCCAAAATAAAAAACGTCATCTGCTGGACGCTCCCATGAGAATATGCTAGACGCTCGAGAACTAAGTTTTGTTTACAGCAAAGGAAAACCTGTGTCCTCTTGGCTTATATCAAAATCAGCATTCTGCATTCGTCACTTCTCACCAGAGCTCACGCTTCACCTATGACAGTTAGCAGAAACAAGCTAGCGATTACAGTTGATAAACTTTAAAATATGGATATTTTTATTCACTTAAGAAGGCCTTTAGTAACCCCTGGAGTCATGTGGAGCACTTTTTATGATGGATGGGTACCTTAATTTGGGTTTCAAAATCACCATTCACTTCCATTATAAAGCTCTATATATAAACTCTGATTGTAATCATCTGAAAGAAGTCATATACACCTAGGAAGGTTTAAGGGTTAGTAAATCATGGGGTAATTTTAGTTTTTAGGTGAACTATCCCTTTATTGACAAGCCTTCAGTTTTCTTGCTTCTAAAAAAAAGATCATTCTGCAGGATAAAGTGTTTGTATATAAATTGCAACAGTGCATAATATACCATATGAACAAAATGAATGATTTTCAAATTCAATCAAAATGGTCACAATGTCTGTCAGTTTTCCATCCATATTTTTTTATTATATCCTGTAGGTAAGAAGAAACAAATACCAAATCAAACCATTGAAATTGCTCACAGTAGAATGATTTTTGCTGACACTCGTCTGCGGTATTTCATGTCACAGATCATGTCTACATGGACTCCCATTGGTAGTTGCTGAATACACATAATGCAACACTTTGACTGGTTTCTTCAGAGCCTGAACAGTCCATAAATTGTAATAAACTTAAAAACAGCTTGCATTATTCAATCGTTAGATTTGATATGAATATATTATGGACATAGACAATAGAACTTTGTGACTACAGTGTAGCAAGAGGCTTGACACAAAAACAAATGTCTGTTGGGCAAAAAAAAAAAAAAAAAAAACTTAAGTAAAAAAGACAGTCTGTCTTGTTTCAGCATGATTAAGCTAGCAGGTATGTAAGCATAGCTTTATCTGGACTGAACAGGATTGGAAAAAGGTCCATATCTTGTTAGATAAAGTGTGAGTTAAACAGTCCCTTTCTGTGTTTACTCAAAAAACAGAATGGCTGGCTGTCTTATAGACCTCATTCCAAAGGATCGGTCTCTGTGTATCAGGATCCAAGCATTGTGTCCTAAACCGATAGGGAGGAAATGTAGATAACAGATATTTAAACAGCCTGAACAGAGAGAGAGAGAGAGAGAGAGAGAGAGAGAGCTTGTGAAGTTATAATAGCTTCTGAGGGAAAGACTTTTGTTAATGTGTGTATTCATACCTGTACACACACACGCACACACACACACATATATATGCATAACCAAAACATTTAAATAAAAAATAAGCCAAAAGTCAAAACTTATTGCATCTAATTGCAATCTACATGCAGTATATTCAGTCAGTCTGTCATGTCCTTTCATGGTAGTACATGGACGCCTGTGATAAAATGTACTGCACGTCTTGGATGTTGGGTCTGTGTTATCTTCAAGGATGTATCGTTTGGCTGATAACCTTTATCTGTGGAAACAGGTTAGAGAAATGTAACCTCTCAATCACAGGAAGAAGACATGTTGTCAGTGCAGACCTCACAGAGTTTCTTCATGAAACTGGTCAAGTGCTGCTGGAGGGTTCTCAGGGTTTCTTCAGCAGAGTCTTGAATACCATCAAGAACATCAGAATATTTAGAGCTGTTATTTCAAATGGAGGAAACTCAAACTACTTCTCTCCACAGATGTAATTTCATATGCAATATTCTTTGTATTTTGTCAGCTTAGAGACCCCCTCGTTCTCTCTCTCTCTCTCTCTTTCTTTCAGTCTATTTCTTACTCATGCTCTGTGTGTGATGTGTCAGTGTGGTGAGTTATTTGTTCGGCAGTAGGAAGCGTTGATGGGATGGATCCAAGTCCTACCTACATACAGTAATGAGACAACTCAATCGTCCCCACCACGACTGGAGCTTACTTTCATGTAAAGAGCATTATCAAACATTTTCACACATCCTCAGTGCCAGGTCCCCAATCGGAGTAAGAGAAACAGCAATTTCACACTTCATCCTGAAGTGTGTCTGCTCAAAAACTTTGTTCTGTTCTGTTCTTGTGAGTGAGTTTCTGGAGAAGCTTCACCCCCCCCCCCCCCCCCTATGTTATTTATTTATGTTCTTTTTTTGGTAATAACATTTTCTTCACATGTTTCTCTGGATGACATGGGAGTGAGAATTTGGTTATCTAATGCCAATGTGAGAAAAAAATATCTTTCACACAGTCTAATCAGTTTCATTAGTGGGAAGTCTATCTACTGTCAAAGCAAAAAATAATAAAATGAAAAGGTTCCGGTAGAGCGCTTTCAATGGAAGTAAATGGGGTAAAATATAACGCTATATTTTAAATTACCACAAAAAAAAAAAAAAATGTAAATCTAATGTATTATTTGAGCTTTATTGTTGTTTTGGTCATCATATTTAGAGTTGTTTAGGAGTTTATGTTGTTGTCATGGCAATACAGTTAAGTTCACCTACATTTTTTTTATTTTATAATTTTTTTTACATTTTTTTCATATTAAAATTGTAAGGGAAACAGGTCAATTTAGCTCAAAGGGAATCATTTAAGATTTTAAAGGGAATTTGAACAGAATCACTGTTTCACGGCTGTTCACGGAGACGCGCCTGCGGTTCAGTGAACGAGCCGTTTAACATCAAATCTGCGCTGGATACTAATATCCAAACCAGGGGCGATTCTAAGATTTTAATTTTAGGGGGGCTCAGCCCCCAATAAGGGTATGATTAAAAAATTATATTTGACTATTAGGGTAGGGTTGTATACTACTAACCTTATTGCAATCCACTATTCCATTGTATTCCCTGTATTTCATATATGGGAGTAGGAGTACTGACTGAGCCATATACAACACTGTAAAAAAAACTAATACAGTTTTTTAGATGTGACCAGTCACTGGAAAATTTTGAATTGAAAATGTAGATTTTTACAATAAAGACTTCCTGATTCAGTATTAGGACATTCATGTTTATCCTTTGATGATACCACAGCTTTTTCTTATGAAATGTATGTGGAAATTGGCAGAAAATTAAAACAACATAAGGGTTCAATGACTGCAATGAATCTTGGGAATACAGTGGTATTGTGTGTGTGAGGCTGTCTGTTCTATTCTCACCTGACTGTTGCTCATTTGCAGACCTACTCCCGCACGACAAAAAAATGTTGTATATCCATCTACAATGAAAAATAAATTATTATATTTTATTATTATTATTATTATTATTATTATTAATTTTTAGCTTTTTAGCCTTTATAATCAACAATACGGTTGGTTATACATCAAGTCAGCCCCTGGAAATTTATTTCATTTCAAATCATTTAACTAACCAGCTAATATTCATTAAGAATATAGACAAAACATGTATTAATGTAATTGTCTATTGGCAATATGTTTAATCTGTTCTATATTTATTTCTATTTATTAAAAATAACACCATTATCAATTTGCCACTTCTATAAATCAATTACTTAAAAAAAAAAAAAAAAAAAAAAAAAAATCACAGATCCCTTTACTCTTACTCTAATATATGTATCATGATACACTAATGATTCATTATTAGTTAATACTAAATCATATTTAATAATAGAAAACAAAATAACTCCACATGATGTTTCTCTCTCTGTGACATTTAGTACTTTCAGACAATGATGTGTGTCTTTAATCATTTCTGTGAATGGCTGCATAATGTAATGCCGAAATACACAATAATATGTTTTGAATTTTGAAAAGTAAATTAAAATAAATCATGATCGTTTTCTAAAGTATGTTTTCATGGGTGTTAATCGCTTCATTTTTGTTGGAAGAAAAAACAACTGTCACACCGTGATAAAGGCTGAAGGTGAACGCAGCGAAGACGTATTGGTATTGGATGCGAGAACACACACACCACACGCACACACGCACGCACACACACACGCGCACACGCACACGCACACGCACACACACACCTTGTACTCTCTGATGTTCGCTCTGCTCGGCGCCCCTGTGGATTGAAAAACGCGCTGAATCCGTGCAGACTCAGATCAGGGGAGGAGCCGGAACTTGATTCAGCTTGCCACAGTTTCAAATGAGTTTTTAAAGGGGACTGAAGCGATCACTAATTAATTAATCAAATAATTTTTTAGGCTGAAGCCCCCCTAAAAAGGGCCTAGCGACGCCCCTGATCCAAACTATAGTGAAAACACTATCAATTAGCACAGTAACAAGATCGGCAGTTTAAGACATTAACTTGTAAGCACAAAACACAAGATACTTCTCTTTTCAATATGAATAAGGCTTTATTAGATAAATCTAAGACATATAAACTAATCTAACACATAAACGCACGCACACACACATTCACACAAGTTGCAGGAAGGTCGAAAGTTAGGGAAAGATGAGTTTAAGAGAATGGAAATATGGAATCCCAAGTTAACAGCAATACGTTAAATTGCATAAACATGAACAACCATCAATCACGTAATTAGCGCTCGCATTGAGTTCCTCAATGAGGTTAAAATTATATTAGATACACCAGTAAAGGTCACAGTCTGGAGGTAAAGTTACTTGCATCTCCTGTGAAGAAGGAGCCTCGGTGAAAGGGCTATCCCGAGGTCGTTGATTGGCTGGAAGTTCAGTCTCTGAAGTGACGTCTTGGGAAGCCCGTGGTTGTTGGGCGTTGGCTGAAAGTGCAGAGTCGTGTTCGCTGGTTGAAGTTGAATGGACGTTACAAAACTTAACTCAGAACACGAAACTCTCAAACGGAAAAGAAAAGAAATAAAGTTTGACGAGACTAGGTTGTGTTCCTTCTCATTGTGGCATAAGTAGCAGCAGGCAGGCACGCTGGAACCGCGCTCAAAGAACCATGATGACTAACCACATGGCTAGATGCTACAAGCTAAAGCTAGGTAGCAAAGCTACAAGCTAAGAGCAGGCATGACTGATAGCACGAGCAAGGCTGGAACTAAAAGCAGACTAAAAGCCGACATGGCTAATAGCAGCAGGCAGACTAGAACTAAAAGCAAAATTTCATGGGGTCCAAAGTATTTAAAACTTCCTTGTTGGCCACCCCTCAAATGTTGCCTTGACCAATCAGATATGTTCTTGGGGTGGGTATCATAAATCATTTGTTTATCTTACCAAGCATGTGGTTCTTGCCTCACAGGGTCTAATTTTGGACATGATTCCTATAACATGATTATGATATATTTTACAAATAAATGATTGTCAGGACAATATCAAGCAAGAAAATGCGATTATTTGAATACTAGACATGACTAGGTATCCTATAGTTATCAAAAGACATACACAATAAGTGATTATACATGATAGTCAAATGTGTGGGTTACACGTAAATGAATATGGAGTTAAGCAATGGAATGATTCATTCATAAGTCTTTTTTGAGTTCATTCTGGTCCATATATAATGTATAAAAAGGGTTTCTTTGCCATTCTCTGGCAAAGGACTTTTCTGTGAAGACAAAGGTTTAAAGCCCTTCCCCCTTAGGAATTTCAGTCTGGTTTCACTGGCTGGGGGGGGAAGTCAATGCAAGTATTTAACTTGATCTCCTGGGTTTACATGTGATGTCCAGCGTTGCATTTCAATCACGAACAATAAATTTGACAATCTCTTCTTCGAATTAAAATTGTTAATAATTGTTCTATTGGTGTTAATGTTGAAAGCTGTTGTGTGAACAAGTTGGTTGGTTGGTTATCTTGCTTGGTTCTTGTGGCACTAGAACTGATTTATGACTTCCTGAGGAATTCAGCTCATGTTTCAATGCACACAGCTCTGATAGACTCTTTGATTTGTCTGATTTGACTCATTTCTGCTACATATATCCCCCTTTCGATCGGCGAGGTGTTTAGGTGAAGACATCGTCGATCGCTGGAGAAACAAAGGCAGAAGAAGCAGACAAACACAGCAAACAGCAAGACAACACCTCCATGACAGTTACTGTACTGGTGCAGGCATCAGGTTATTTAGGTACACGTGGTTAAGTTCAATTAGTCAATGTAGTTTAGCACATTGAGGATAGTTTAGATCGTCTTGGAAATTGTTTTTATTTTGATTCATCAATCAAATTTGTGGTTAACTTTGTTTGGTTCTTCTAGGTTGTCTTACTTTACATGTTTACCATTAGTTTTCTAGTAATTTCATTTTCAATTCAATGAATTGACCTATCATGCATGGAGCTCTCTGGCTTCCATTCAGTTTAGAGTGGCTGGCGGATATTAGGTGTTGTGAGTCAATCCTAATATCAGACCTTCGACCCTCGCAGGGTGTCTAGGCGTTTCACCTACTCAGGAAAGAGGGGAAGGAGAAGGATAGGTAAAAGAAGAACAAAACAAAACAAGGCTGCTGTGGGTTTTCCTAGCATGTGTTACAACTACTATTGAGCTAGGATGTCAGGTGCAGCTAGTGTGTCGTGAACCTTAACTTAGTGTCAGGTGTTCTACCTATTGTGAGGATGGCTGCACGTTTCTTCATGGTGGGTATGTGTAACTTTGTTACGCTAAAAGTTGGATATTCTACCTGTGGGAAGAATATGTTTGTTGACTGTGTTATCAGTAGATGTGTTTACCTCTGGGTGTAGGTAATGTTGTGTATTACTGGTGTAGTGCATGTGTGGTCAGATCTGTTCAAGTCTGTGTTGTCTCCCCCTTTTTCTAGCATGTCACTGAAGACTGGCTCTCAGCATCCTTGGCTTGGATGAGGGCGTGTCCATGGTCTAATGAGGGGTCAGTCCAGCAAGGCAGGAAGTTCTTTAGCAGACAGTCGGAGGCAGTTTGGCATGGCTGTGTGAAGCTGAGTTGCAAAACTTGTCTCCTATGTTGCATTCTTCTTGTGATGCCTTCTGGCTGTAGCAGACTTTCTGACCTTCTGTGCTCTGGTGGTTGCTGTTGCACAGACAGGGAATTTGGAACTTGGAGTTGGAGTTCATTTGACAGTTTGTTAGTGACTGAGGTGATGTCCTTTAGTACCTCAGATTTTTCATCAACAGTTGGCCGTGAAAGACTTGTTCATTCTGGGTTGTTGTTGTTGAACAGGTGCTTGTCATCTCTGATGTGGTGCACCAGGTGATCACCGGCCTTCCGTTCTGTCACTGGTCACAGCGAGCATGACTCAAATTTGTGGTCACCTGCACGTTAATTGTTTTGAAGGAACTCTCTTAGTTGTTCCATGACTTGTTCCGTGTCTTCTAGTGGTAAGCGGTTATGTTCTTGTGCATACTCAGCACTGTGCATGTCTGAGTGGTGCTGAGGTGGGTTTTGTTGTCGCTTACCCACACGAGTTGCTCTTGGATGAGTCAGGTGATTACCTTTGGATGTCTGGTTAGGTTTCCAGATGTTATCCTTTTGGTTTCTTGAGAAGCGTGGCTGGTCCCATGGATTTTTCCAGCAGTTGGGCTGAAAGCGGTCGTGGATATGGGCGTCACGTTCTCTGTGCTCTTGATGGAAGACTCTGGTGTTGTGATGCCACTGGGTGTCGTCAAGTGCAAGGCTTGAGTCTTTGTTGACAGAGTTCAAGAGTGTGGATGTTTTGTTACCTTTCTTTGAGGCCAACTTCTGCTTGTTATAGGCCTTCTGTGTTAGGTCACGTAACTGTTGGATGGTCATGGAGTTTGGACAGGCCATGACACCTAGATGGTGACTGACTCCAGGGTGCAGATTTCTTAGGAAGAGGCTTTTGAAGTTCACATCCTCTTCAAGGTCAGAGTTGTTGTGTGCACCAAAGTAGGCTTGTCGGAGTCGGTTGTAGTAAGCTTGTGGAGTCTCTTGACGACCTTGTTTGGTTTCCAAGGCAGTTAACAGTCCGTGTTCAGACTCTGGGTCTGTAAACTCTTTAATCAGGACCTCACGAAGTCGCTGGTAGTTTGACTTGGTTTGACTGGGCTGTCGATCTAGAAAGTTTCGTACCTCGGGACTGGACGTGGCTCTAAGGAGGTATAACCAGTCTCTGTCAGTCACATGAGGTCTCACTTCCAGGTGAAATTCGATATCTCGCAGGTAAGCTTGGATGTCGGGGCTCTCTGTGGAGTTCGGGTTGAACCTGCTGATGTTTTTAGACAGCTTGTTGAGGTCTTTGATTGTCATCCCGTGTGCAGCTTCAAGGCCTTGGACGGGAGGTTTTCTTTCGTTGGCAGGAAAGGGTTGTGTGGCGAAGGCAGGTGAGGTTTTGGGTTGTGGCCCTCCGCTCCTTTCATCATATGCCAGTTCTTGGACGTGGGACTCTGCTCTGCTCAGCAGTGATGAGGCTAAGAGAGGTTTCTCTTTCCTTGGCTCTAGTTTGTGCTTGTAAGCATTTTGGAGTTCTTTTCTGACCATGTAGAGCTCATCGTTGGTATCGTCTAGTTGTTGGGTCAGATTGTCCGTTTCAGTTCTGTACCTTTCAAGGTGGTCTTTCAAAGCACTATTTTCAGAATTCTTGTTTCTGATGTCTATCTTGGCTTTCTCTAGTAGCTGTTCGGCATACTGGAGTCTGTTTACCAGGTCTTTCTGAGCAGCCATTGCATGTTGCTGGTCGAGCTGAGCTGCTGCCAGGGCTGCTAGGAGCTTCATAACTTGTTCTGTTGTATCCTGCTCCCTCTCGCTGGGTGCTTTGAGTTGATTTTGAACTTTCACTTCCAGTTTGTCTATGCGACGTTGAGCACGTGTCAGCTCCTCTTGAAGGTGGGTGATGTGCTTGTCGCTCAGTTCCAGCTGGGTTGTGAAGGCATAGCTTAGTGAGCTTGTGATCTTGACTAGCTCCTCGTGGTTGTTGTTCTGGCTTGAATCTTGTGTCAGGAATCTTCTCAGGATTAGGATTATTATTAAAAATAATAACAGTTCAAATGTCTTTGGAGTGAGGCTGTCTGTTATGCCTCTCAGCCAAATGTTCACATCTTCCCCATGGGAAATGGGGTCTGCAGTCTGCGGCATGTTGGCACGCTGGGGAGAAGAGAGACTGACACAGATCTGTGTGGAGTAAAAGCTTATGTGTGGTGGGACAACTAAGTGTTGTATCAGTGATTGTGAACCACTAGTGAAATGTGGTGATGACTGTGTTGGTCTCAGGGTGTCTAAGTAGACTAGAGATGCGAAGACTTTGTCACTCTAATGAGGAAGAGGAAAAGAGAGACAGAGGTGAAAAACAAATTCAAATGACAAGCAAAATTTCTGTTTTTCAAATGAGGAAAATAATTTTTTCCAATTAAATGTTATCAAAAACGTAAACAATATTATTATATTTCTTGCTTTGGACAAAAGAATACAATAATAATTCTGATATCTCTTTTCTTAGTCTGACAGGATTGACACCGTACACCTTTCAGTTGGACCGCTCACCAGGGAGTCAGCGAGGCGACAGTTGCTCAACACGTATCTCTATTAAATTGATCTCAACGTTGGATGAGATGCTAAAACTTGGATTGCGTTTCCAAATGTAGGGAGGTTAGAAAGAACAAATGAGAGGATGATTACAATCAAATTCATAAGGATGATTCGTCGTCTTTGGCACGATCGTGTATTTACTTCACTTAGAATTGATTGATGGTTCTTACATGTCCTACAAATGTAAAAAGAGAAGAGGAAAGTAAAGGAGAGAGAGGACGGAGATGGTAAGTCTCAGTAGCGGTTATCTGAACTACAAGGAGAGCGTTGTGTTAGTTGCTGCACAACTTATCAAACAAAATAAACTTTAAGTGAAAGAGAGTTGTCTTTCTAATTTATTTGAACTCGTAGTGAGGGATAACAATGTCTCCTTTTAGGACTCAGGTTTGTCGTTCCCAGGCTAGGATACACAAAAGAAATGGTAAGAAAAAGTAAAATTAAAAAAAATTAATAAATGGGCAAAATATGCAAAAATGAAATTAAAAAGAGGAAATCAATAAGTAAAACAATAGTGGTTAAGTGTATAACCAAAATAGGAAGAGGGGTAAAATGCATTCAAATAAGTAAAGGTCTGAATAGCATATATTCAGATGGGTAATAAATAAATTAGGAAGAATAAGTTTACTTTAACTTCCAAAGTTCAAGGCTTATTCATTCCTAAAATAATTAGACCCAAAAGAGAATACTAGAAATAAAAGATCATATGAAATGATTTGAAAGGGAAATTTTAAATGATTCAAAATAAATTTAATGTTTCAATTAAATTTCAATTTGACAATTAATAATTGTGAGTCAGTATTTCCCTTTCTAGTAAAATGAAAATAAGTGGTCTAGTGAGAAAAAAAAGAGCGATAAAAAGAAAGAGACTAACAAGTGTTAGTTAAGATGTTTAAAATGGTTAAATCACGTCAGCGTTGCCCAAACACACATTATCTTACCACTGGATGGTAATGCTAACGGCTAACCTTTGAGGCTAGTGGCTTTAGTATAGACTTCAATGTAAATGCAATGGTTTCGTTAGCTTAGCGACACCGCAGAGTTTGTGCGCTGCGCCGTGCACAGTTCAGAGTTGCTCCGGAAGTACGTTAGGCTTCCGTGTCACGGTCGTCACTATGGCAACCAAAACACATTCTAGTGGATTAGCACATGAATTGTTGCATTGTTGCAAATACAGTTAAGCATGTTACATGAAATGTCGGCTCATTTCAACACTGTACAAATAACAACACCGCCTTTCAGTTGGTTTTGCGATGTGGCACTTAAACTCTCAGTTTGTATAGAGTTAAATTTATCTTAATACAAATAGCAGCTTCCTGCTGTAGTTATTATATCAATCTCAGCAATTTGATTCTCCGTGCCAGTTTTTCTGGACACAAACATAAAAGTTTTCCTTCGCTGTTGGTACACCGTTAAAATTTACTTGATCAAGCTTTTAAAACACTCCCATTCAAATTACTCTCGGACACACGCCGTGTTACGCGAGATTGCATTCACTTTGTGAACGGATACAAATGGGCAAACATTGTTCTCTAATGTTTAACGTTAACTTAAGGGAGTCGAATATCAAATTTGATTCGGCAGTGGAACACGCACTGGCAATCAAACTATATGAAATATGAATACGGGGGCTTTGATAAATAGATTGAGGAACACGCTCAAAACTATTCTTTATTCACCGATTTATATCCCTTTTGAAACACAGTTTAGCTCCGTTCAGCAAACAGTGACTGAGATAGCGTTTGAGACACTGGAACACGCAGTGAAATCAAATCAGCTATAAAACAAGGCATTACACAAATGAGGAACACGCTCAATTTCTACCTTATTGTACGATCTCAGATGTTTACTTTTAAGTTCACTTACTGCTGTTAACAAAGGGGAGACAGACTCGAGTTAAAGTCTCCTCTAGCTCCTTTCATTCAAGCGGGAGGGCGCGCGCTGCTTACGTCACGCAAACACACACACATACTCAGGTCTCGCATGCTTCTCATCTTTCATTCCTTTAGCAAAATCAAAGATTAAATAACTTGGTTTATGCTCACAATTTAGATTAAACTGCCCGCATTCTCCACCATTATAAATGTAAGGGAAACAGGTCAATTTAGCTCAAAGGGAATCATTTAAGATTTTAAAGGGAATTTGAACAGAATCACTGTTTCACGGCTGTTCACGGAGACGCGCCTGCGGTTCAGTGAACGAGCCGTTTAACATCAAATCTGCGCTGGATACTAATATCCAAACTATAGTGAAAACACTATCAATTAGCACAGTAACAAGATCGACAGTTTAAGACATTAACTTGTAAGCACAAAACACAAGATACTTCTATTTTCAATATGAATAAGGCTTTATTAGATAAATCTAAGACATATAAACTAATCTAACACATAAACGCAGGCACACACACATTCACACAAGTTGCAGGAAGATCGAAAGTTAGGGAAAGATGAGTTTAAGAGAATGGAAATATGGAATTCCAAGTTTACAGCAATACGTTAAATTGCATAGACATGAACAACCATCAATCACGTAATTAGCCCTTGCATTGAGTTCCTCAATGTGACTAAAATTATATTAGATACACCAGCACAACAAATATCTGGGGATACGTTGCCTTAGTTTCCTGTGAAAGGGACTCCCGTTGAAAGGGGTATCCCAGTGTCGCTGATTGGCTGGAAGTTCAGTTGGCTGAAGTGACGTCTTGGGAAGCCCGTGCTTGGGCGTTGGCTGAAGCTGGAGTTGTGTGGCTGGTCGGAGTTCAAACGCGCAGACGAGGTCGACGTTACAAAACTTAACTCAGAACACGAAACTCTCAAACGGAAAAGAAAAGAAATAAAGTTTGACGAGACTAGGTTGTGTTCCTTCTCATTGTGGCATAAGTAGCAGCAGGCAGGCACGCTGGAACCGCGCTCGAAGAACCATGATGACTAACCACATGGCTAGATGCTACAAGCTAAAGCTAGGTAGCAAAGCTACAAGCTAAGAGCAGGCATGACTGATAGCACGAGCAAGGCTGGAACTAAAAGCAGACTAAAAGCCGACATGGCTAATAGCAGCAGGCAGACTAGAACTAAAAGCAAGATTTAATCGTGTCCAAAGTTTTTAAACTTCCTTGTTGGCCACCCCTCAAATGTTGCCTTGACCAATCAGATATGGTCCTGGGGTCTGGGGTATCATAAATCATTGTTTATCTTACCAAGCATGTGGTTCTTGCCTCACAGGGTCTAATTTTGGACATGATTCCTATAACATGATTATGATATATTTTACAAATAAATGATTGTCAGGACAATATCAAGCAAGAAAATGCGATTATTTGAATACTAGACATGACTAGGTATCCTATAGTTATCGAAAGACATACACAATAAGTGATTATACATGATAGTCAAATGTGTGGGTTACACGTAAATGAATATGGAGTTAAGCAATGGAATGATTCATTCATAAGTCTTTTTTTAGTTCATTCTGGTCCATATATAATGTATAAAAAGCAGTTTCTTTGCCATTCTCTGGCAAAGGGACTTTTCTGTGAAGACAAAGGTTTAAAGCCCTTCCCCCTTAGGAATTTCAGTCTGGTTTCACTGGCTGGGGGGGGGGGGGGGGGAGTCAATGCAAGTATTTAACTTGATCTCCTGGGTTTACATGTGATGTCCAGCGTTGCATTCCAATCACGAACAATAAATTTGACAATCTCTTCTTCGAATTAAAATTGTCAATAATTGTTATATTGGTGTTAATGTTGAAAGCTGTTGTGTGAGCAAGTTGGTTGGTTGGTTATCTTGCTTGGTTCTTGTGGCACTAGAACTGATTTATGACTTCCTGAGGAATTCAGCTCATGTTTCAATGCACACAGCTCTGATAGACTCTTTGATTTGTCTGATTTGACTCATTTCTGCTACAAAATCATGCCAACACTCATCTTGTGTCTATACTATTGAAATCAAGATTAATATTAGGGCTAGGCAAGTTAATGCGTTATTAATGCATTAATTGATTAATGCCAATAATTATTTTATCGTGTGCTAACGCAGTTTTTTTTTTTTTTTTACTGATTTGAATTTAGCCTGAATTGTAGTCTTACTCATACAACTGCCTGCTGTGGAATTTGTTTGCTTTTAGATGGAAAAGCTGCTCACAACCTCTGTTTTTTTTTTTTTTTAATAATAGCATAACGGCTATTTGGCAAACAATCCAGTTTCTCTTTTCTTTGGAAAGGGTCAAATAATTTTGCAATGCATTTTCTTCAGTGGTGAGCAATGTAGCCAATCACAGACATGTTTGTTGAGTTCTAAAACGCAATGTTCAGAGGTGTTTAGGTTGGAATCCACGCAATCACCGCTCCAGACACGTTTTTGGTCCAATTCTGGGTTCTATCATGCTAACTTTTTTTTCTACCAAAGACATTTAAAAGTTTCATAAAGTAGTCATGGTCATTGTATTTTATTCAGATGTTTTATTCAGAATTTAAATAAATCTTCATGCTTGACAAGCAGCCATGTAGGACACAGAGAAGGCCAACTACTACGCTCTATCCACCTTATTTTTCACGTAAGCACGGCATCGCCTTTTTCGAAATGGTAATTTGTCAGATTTCTGGTAAAGCACTTCCGCTAATAGAAGTTGTATTGTGATGCAGTAGTTTTGCGGTTAGATTTAACAGGCTAGTTTACTTTTAATATGGACCACAAAAAGACTAGCATACATTGTGTAGTTAGGGGGTGTCATAATAGCTGGTTCAAGCGTAAAAAATACCTGCAGAAACCACCGAAATTTTTCTAAGTTTGCTCTTTCCACTTCGTTGATGGTAGACCTTTGGAAAATCATCCATTCCCTGAGAAACAATGCTCCAGTGAAGACTCCGAGGCGATGTCTCGTCAGGATATGTCCATAAACAGGTAACGTTACGTTATAGCTATTTGTTAAGTTACGTGCACTAACAAAAGACATTGTTTAAACTATTTCTTTATAAATGACACTCTTACTGGGCATGAATAATATTTAGTGCAAAGCTGTTGACAACAGTAGAAAACTGTTGCAAAAAAAGAGGGATACTTACTCCAAACTTGTTTTCAGTTCTTTTTGCTGCTGAACAATAAAGAAGATATTTTGAAGAATGTTTATTACCAAGCAAATCTTGGGTCCCATTCATTTCCATAGTAGTAAGGTACAATACTATAGAAGTAAAAGGGATCCAAGAATAGTTTGTATATTAACATTATTCCAAATATCCTCCTTTGTGTTCAGTAGAACAAATAAATGTATAGAGGTTTAGAACAAGCCAATGTTGAGTAAATGATGAACATTTTGGGTGAACTATCACTTAAAGTCAGGTACTGTGATTGTATTGAAGACTGTACCACTGTACTGTGACTGGAACACCATGGTGCCATGTACAAAATACTTTTGCTATTTTTTTGTAATTTTTGTAAATAGGGGGTGGAGAATTTATCAGTTTCTCCTAAGCACATGATTCTGTTTAATTTAACATTGTTTTTGTGAACATATATATACTTTATTAACAAGTAATTGTAACACTTTACAATAAGGTTAGCTTACTTAATGTTAGTTAATGTATTAAAGTCTATTATCATTGTAAAGTAGCTACAACCTAAAGCATGTATTTTGAGGGTTCACTTGAAAAATATTAACAGCAACAACATTTGTCTTGATATGATGAAAAGCACTAATACCATTGTCATTTTTCCACCAATTGCCGTGTGTTGAATTCCTCAAATACAATGGCTGGGTGTTTTTTGGCAGCTTCATATTTGCCTTAATTGATCATTGAGTCAGTTCAAATGTGCTGTTGTTCGACAAGTGCATCTCTCTCTTTGCGTGGTGACATCAGTATAATTGACTGCCCTGTTTTCACCCTACAGAAGTGAATAATGCGGGTGCAGCTGACACTAGAGGTGTCAGAAAAAAACGAGTCCCTCTTCTTCGGCACACTTGCCCCATCCCCGCCCCGCATAACTGCAATTCAACTCCCCGCAGATGATGATGGCTGTTGCAAAGAGCAGTATTGCAGGACTGCACCACCTTCCCTCCTTGCCGGCCTGCCTGCCTGTGTGTCCCTTTGTCCTTGCAGGCGGTGGAGAACTGTAGCATCCATCTCTGTCAGCCAGGCACATCTCTGGGCCTCCCCACCACGTCACCGCTAAATGGAGCTCTGACAGTGAATTGACTGGCCCCACACCATCCTCCACAAGAGAGCCCAGTGAGAGAGAGATACTAAACGAAACAGAGACACAAATTGAAATGGGATTGAAAAGAAAAAAGCAACACGAAAGACACGATGAAGGTATCATATCCCTCATGCTCCCTGGTTGTACTGCAACTGGGTATATGTAAGTGAATTACTGTGCAATTTGTCTGTTGTAAATTAAGCAAGGAGTGAAGAGAGATGTAAAAGTGTTTTTACCAATTGTACAGGGTCAAACCACAGTAACACAGTCTTGAGTGGCTTGTTGCTTTTATAAAATGGTGGCTAAGTAATAACTCTTGCATCAAATAATACGGTTATACTATAGTAGCACCATACTACTGCTAACTTTATACTTTAGATACTCCTAAATTTAACTTGTTTACAACTAAATCATTGCTGAACTGACTTGAGCTCAATGATGACACTATTGTCTTTTTAGAGCTGCTTTACAGCATAATTTGGATGTGTCATATTTGATGAAGTTTGCATTACTGGTTCTGTTACGTACATGTTTATTACTGTAAAGCTGCCTAAAACAATCTATATTGGTAAAATGTTATAGAAATAAAGGTGACTTGACTACAGTATAAAGACAAAAATGCATCAACAATGAAACTGAGAAAATGCTTTAAATGCTTGAGCTCTGTAAAGGGGGATACATTCTTAATGGCAAGGTTTTTTTATAATGAAATTGATTGCAACAATATTAATCCACTGTGTTGATCTGTTATGTCTGTGGTGTGGACTCTGCTATTCTTTAAAATCTAGAATGATTTTTAAACCTGTAACTTTATTATTTTTATAGTTATCCTCCATGCTGTGGACAGACCGTAAGTAGCTATTCACAGAAGAAAATGGAATTGGGAAAAATGCAAGGTAAAGAGACGTTTACATATTTATTGATTTTTTACTTGAACTTGAACTTTTATATTAGTTCTGTGTAAACAACCTTGGAGAGACTCAATTTCAGTCATAACTTTGACCTAATATGTAGTTACTGTGTTTAGTCTTTATAAATCAGTAGTCAATTTATAATTCCAAATGTGATTCATTCCAATCAGAATTCAGAGTCTGAACTGTTTTGTAAGATGGTGTCATTGTTACTTAAAACAGCAAGTGGGCCAGCGAATATATAGCTTGTTGACAGCCTTTTGGATCACTTATATATTGTACCTTTACATAAACATGCACGCACACACCCGGGGGGCTTGTAAAAAGCAACTTTAATGGTTATGCAATTTATTTTCATTGAGAAAACACTATTTCAAGGCCCCATTCTGCCTCAAGAATAAGCTACTCTACTCATCAACAGTATTTCATTTCAGAAATAAATCCCCTTCACACGAATATGACGGTGGATATAAACTGTCTTTTATTAAATTGTCCAAGAAAATGTGAAGTTACAATAATCCCACAGCTCCGTAGAAGCTCTCAGAACTGTCTGAACAAAGACAGTTTGCCATTATCAGGAGAGCTGCAGCCAAAAGGGAAAAAAATCCAGCATTGACAGGAAGTGACAAAGGTAAGACATTGTATTATTACTGCACATTTTTGGAGAAAAAATACATAATGATGAGCTCTCTCTGAATCATAATATAATATATAAACATATCTATATATAAATTTAACATAAATTAAATTTAAGTGAGTGTTATAGATGATCGGAAATTTGTAAATGTAAATGAAAATTAGTAAAATGTATTATACCATCCAGCATATAGCAAAGAACATCTCGTCTACCGAGTGTCCTGTTCCTCAGTTTAATCTGTGAGGCTCAGTAAGGAGTCTCTCCAGGCAGCGGAAGAATCACTGCAAGCTCTCTGTCATAAAAGGGAAAGTCCTGTGTCTCCCTGTGGAGGCAGGAATCAGAGGCCAGCATTTATATTCCCCCTGCATGCCCACATCCATCAATCAGCTCATCCCACGGTGCCTCAGTCTCAGAGGCCACTTGCTTTCCGGGGCCTTTGAGTGCATGTATTGAAAAAATCCTGTTAAAAGAACAAAGGAGTGGCGATGTCAATAAATCTCCAAAGATGGATTGACATTCACTGTTTTGGATCAAAATTGAGATGCTGACAGATGATTTTGACATTGGTGATTTTCTGTTCCCACTTACAACTGACCGCTTTTTTTTTCTCCCCTGGTTTTGGCAAAGTGTTTGCTGAAGGACGGCAGAGGATGATGTTTGATTTGTGCATCCAGATGAAAGACAAGGTTGATCTTTGTGTGGAAACTTCAATTGCTGAGTTTGTTGTTTTCAATTTAAAAGGACTGAAATGTGGTCCACGACATGAAACGTACATTTTAATTCAGATTTACAACTTAAATTTGGATATGTTTCTCAGAGCTATCCAATGGCTTCAGACTTGAATGGAGTTGCATGCACCACTTCTCTGTTGTTTATCATTTATTAAGCAGTAAAAAAAGTTTAACAGAGAGTTAAAAATGTGATTTCAATATTGGTTTTCATGGGAAAGTGAACAACATACAGGTTTGGAATGATGTAATTGCACTAAACCACGACATGAAGCATAAAGTAACAATGGGAATTAAGTCATGAAAAAAAAATTGGATCCATTATTTTTTTTATCATATTTTATCGCTTTTCTTTTGAACTTTGCCTTTTACCCACATCTATCACTCTGGTAAAGTTTCCACTGGCCAAAACTTTATGTGGACCTACTATTTTAGGAAAGCTCAAACTGTTCTCCAGATCTAATCAGCTGGTAACAGGCCTCCAACACTGTGCACTGTTGACTTGCACAATGTATCACCAGAGCTCTGAATAAGTAATGATGCATGAGGTGTTTTGAAGAGAGAGTTTCCCAGCTGAATTGAAACTCTTTATACCCCCCTCCGGCTGTTTCAGCTGTATCTGCTGAATTGTGTAAAGTATCTCTGCTGAATCACTATTTTATAATGAAGACTTATTCTTACTTAAGAACTGCACAAGGCATTTCAGCATGTTTGACAGAGGAATTACATTACAGTTTTTAAATGAACCATCAACCATGTTATATGAGTGTGTTTACATGTAAACAATGGTAACAAACAAAAATCAGTTCATTGTGACAATGTTTGCATGAGATTTTGAAATCATTTAATTTTCGCTTGTTTTGACACCAAAATGTAAACAGATATCAGCAGGGCAGGACTTAGGGGGCCACCGGCCCCTGAGCTTGAGGTTAAGTTTGTGCCCTATACCTATACACTACAAATGTCATCAAGTAGAACATCATAATAGAGTAACACAAAAGACACAAAAATGTAAATATCCTTTGAGATTCGTATAGTACACCTAATATGCAACATATAGCCTAGTCAAAGTATAGATGAAATGTTAAATAGTCATTATAATACAGTAAACAGTTCTATTTCAGAGTAAAATGGAATTTTGTGTCAAAGTAACTTTTTGTTTATTGTACTTTTGCGATCATGCAGATATTCGGAAAAACAGGACTGTTTGTTTGTGTGATAGGTTAGAAAAATTTGTAATAAAAACAGAAACTAAATTAAATGGCTGTTTTTTATCATTTTGATGACATTTCTGCCCCACTATGTGTGATGGCAGTGAGAAAAGGAGAGAGCGTTAAAAACTCTTCAGATTCGCATAATTTTGTGGAACATTCATATATTATAGAATCATCCTCTGTAAAGAAATGAGGCATGAACATATGAGATTTTATCATTATCTTTCTAATTGTGCACTCTTTTGGGCTAAAAGCTTAATAGAGCTGTTTATAGTAGCAATGTGATATCAAATTAATCGGTGTAGTAGCAATTCAATAGCCTTCAATGTGAAATAATCATAAATACCAGTTTATGCTGTTTGATTATGGCCTCTAAGGTCAGAGTTGGAAGCTGTTAGCCCTGGCTGGATCTAGCCCTTACATGCACAGTGGAAATGTGGCTAGTAATTTCTGATTGGCATAACTGAACAAATCAACCAAACATAAACCACAGCTGCAGCCCAGTCAAGCGCGATGGTAAGGCTGGCCATGGACATCCGTATTATCATTAACTAAATCTATAACTATTAAAAATAATTTTCAGTTGCTTAAAATAATATAAATATTAGATCTAAAATTTCAACTTAAATCAAACGAGAAATTATTGAAAAGTAATAAATTTACTAAATCTAAAACTGAATTAATAATAATAATAATAATAATAATGATAATAATAATAATATATATATATATATATATATATATATATATATATATATATATATATATATATATATATATATATATATATGCAGTAGATTAAGGGACATAATGAGTGAGAGATTTACAGGGATGTTTCATCATATTTCTGTTGCATCATGTTGGGATTTCACACGTCACACTGATTTTGTAAGTGAGAAGAGACAGAAGAGCTCTGGGATTTAACAGAGTGGGAAAGTAAAGGAAATAAAGAGATAAAGAGCATCAGAGAAAAGGCAGCATAGAAAGTTTTCTAGGTCATAAGGTCATGATGGCGAGACAGAGGATAGGAAGCTGTCACAAGTGCTATATCGAAATGTCTGGAGTGAAAAAAAAAAGGTTTTAAATGTTCTTCATTAATTCTGCCCTCTAAACAGTAATTTCAGTATCATCGTATGTTGAGTTACAGAAATTAACTAAAAGGTTGTATATTGTTTTCAGGCAATGGTTGCTTTTCATAAATGCCATTTATAATTAAAATATTTGTTGATCAAAGCAAAGCTTTGGTATCTTTGGTGTTACCTTTCACATTTTAGATGTTTCATGAGTGTTTCACAATTGTC
>NC_068418.1:2456036-2477441 GCF_023724105.1 Carassius gibelio
ATACTGCACACTGTAAACACAATCAAAGCTTCAAAAAAGCGCGAAAAAACGGGATCTTTAATAATATTTCACAACAAGATTTGGGTGAGTAAATTATGGGGAACGTTTAATTCTGGATTCAACGAATCCTTTAAGATACTTTAAAGAGACAAAAACCTAAAAAATGTATATATGACTGATCATTTTTTTTTAGAAAGGTAGTTTATTTTCTTCTGTTTTGAAAAATACCTCTGTACAGTAAACGCCAATGTAGGATCCGAATGTCGTTTTGGACCCTTCTTCCATAGTCCGGTCAAAACAAAAGTAGTTTTGGAATGACATGGCGGTGAGTAAATAATGACAGAATGTAAATTTTTGCCTGAACTGTCCCTTTAATTTAAGGTCCATCTTCTGGTTTCGCATTTTGAACACACCATAGTGGCCACAGTGAGAGAATCGGTGACAGGTGTCATCCTATCAGCCACACTCTGGCTGTAGGTGTCACGTTTATTATCCCAGGGCGTATGCGGTAATGATCGGCAGGAAGCATGTGTGCATGTGGGTGGTGTGTCTGAGCGGTGAAGGAGTTATTAAGCGGATGATGTCAACACTCAGCCTGCCTCATGTTGCCTAATCAGGCCTGCGCTGCCCAAAGCCTCCTACACAGGGAGGTCTGGGCTACAGTCCATGTCTGTCAGTCCCACATCACCACACACCACTGCAGAGAGCAGCACACACACACACACACATACATACACACACACTTTCACCGTGCCACACACTCACATCACTAACCACACTGTCAAACTGCCACAAATGACACAGAGTGGCTGTTTATATGCAAACCATGTGACACTCGTTAAGTTTCTGTTGATGCACTGGACGAAACAGGCTCTTCCTGAAGGTGCATTCTGTGATGTAACTCTGTCTGCTATAACAGCTGAAGAGCTTTGATCTGACCAGTATCATTTAAGGGTATGATTGCGTATGTGGGGCAGAATATGACATCTTGTGAGCTCTTGAAAGAAGACAGACATCAAACGGCTGCAGAACAGTCATTAATTCCACTGCTGACGGTCAGGCAGCCAAGACCTTGACAGCACCAGTCCCACGTCTTCGTCACTCCGAGCTTTTAAGAGCAACACAGTGCTGGTGTCTGGAGCAGGAAGAGTCTGAACTCCACTTTGATGGACTTCTATAGCCTATCTGAGTAGAGTTCTTGACTAAACTTGACAGAAAGTGGCAGAGGACTGCTGCCGACACTGTGCTCCTCAGATACATGAAAGAACATGTGGAAAAGGAGAGGAAAGGTTGCTGCTTCAAAAAGCCCTGTGGAGGTGTTTGACATGAGCTGTTTTAATCCTCCCTGATTAGAGACTTGGAAAGGAATACATTTCGAATATGTTTAATACCTAAAAATGTCGAATTTATAATCCAATGTGAGTGTGAAAGTAACTTTTTCTTCGCTTGCAGAAAAATTGTGTATTCAAGTGCAAAAATGTAACAGTGTTAAAGTGTATTAGTAGTTTTAAGCATGCTGCTATGTTGCTCCCTGTGTGTTGTTAGGCTGTTCTGGGCGGTTGCCAGGCCATTGATATGTGCTTGCTAAGGTTTTTTGAGGGTTTATTGCAACATTGCAAAGAAGTGTGCTGCTTATGTATAGTACTAAAGTGTTCTAACTGGATTATGACACATTTCTAAAAAGATCCAACCCCAAATCCATAGGTCTGATCTGTAGATCTGGTTTAGGTCCTTCCTTAAATGTATGGGATTTTTTGTCCTCAGTTTTATCTTACACCAAGCTAGAATCATTGTTCTGAATGTTTAGACAATAGCACACCTCTATTCCATATAATTCATATCTGAGTTAATTTACCATCATGTGTTATATAACCCTTAAATATGTGCAAAAAAATGTATAGTGGTTTTTGGAATTTAGAAGGGATTTATTTATTTTTTTTACTGGTGGAATCCACTGCAAAAAGGACTGAAAACATATGGTCTGCAACAGAAAATGGCGATAAGAAATGTCTGCAACAGAGTATGTTGTAAAATGTTACACACAGATTTTCCACACATGCATGCTCTCACACAAATAAAGCCTTGCTTTGGTAACTTTCTCAGATAGATTCCAGAATAAGACAGATGTGAGCAGGTGCACGGGCTGGCACTGAGAAAGAGACTGACATCATATCCACTGGAGTTAATATGTATAAGTGTAACTCCAAATAACCCTGATAACATTCTCACAAAGATCCCTTTTAAAAAAATCCCAGGGATTTGTTTATTTTTAATGGATATTAATTATCAAGGAGTGATTGGGGTGGGGGGGTGTATGGGTTATGGGGGGATTTCGAACTGTCAACCACAATGCACAACGTTTTATGTATTTTCATATATATTGTATGCATACTGGGTAAAACATTATTTATTTTAGAGCTACCTTGCAATTTGCAATGAAGCACATAGACTATCAGAGATGGTTTCCTGGAAAGTCTAGTATTCCTGCCAAAATCCCTAATAGTTATCAACTAGGACGGATAATGGGGTGAGAGAAGGTTTATGCTGGTCTATGGAAGGTTTTGACTGAAGAGTATAATAAAATAAAAATATTGCCAATACATAAAGGTCACAAAATTATCACTATTTTATTTTTATTGTCACAAGATATAAACTATATGTGTTAACATGATTTTATTGTGAAAAAAATCACAGAGTAACCTTTTTATTGAAGATATACCCAATTTTATATCCAAACAAAATTGCTGCAAAACCATAAATCCTAAAATGACTAAAAGTGAGGACAACTTTACAGCTTTAAGAAGATATAAAGTGCTTTAATAAAATAATCATTTTTAAATCTTTTAATTATTTGTTTGTGGTAATCACGTAATGCCTTATATACAGACTCAGTTCCTCCAGACTCTGGGACCCTGATTTCCACAGGAAATGCAAAATTTACTTTCATCAGAGAACATACTGTAACTTTAGCCCACTCAGCAGCAGTCCAGTCCTTTTTGAATTTAGACACTTCTGATGCTGTCTGTTGTTTAAGAGTGGCTTGACACAAGGTATGCGACAGCTGAAACCCAAATAGTAGATAAATAAAAACTAAATAAAAATGTACAAAACATAATGTTATAAAAATAAAAAATAAATGTCCTGAATGTTACCTGAAAAAAAAAACCTCATGTTCCTGTGTTAAATTATTAGTAGTTATGTGCCAAAGCATGCTATGCCATATTTATGACCATAAGGAAGCACATCTGATCTCAGTCAAAGCCAGACATCAGAGGTGTTCAAAATGCCTTATTATTTCATCATTGCAAGTCACGAAGCATCACAGCGCAATGACCCGACTGTACGGAGGCGTCATAACAAGTGTTGCATAAATCATTGTGTTTCTCCTGGCAGGCAGCAGTGTATCATGAATGATTGATGTCTGGCCCTTCTCCTCCTTGTCCTAATGCATGCTCAGGGCTCTTTTTCCTGAAATAACAGTTTTGATGACCCTGGGCCTTGGGGGTGGGGGGTGTTTGGGGGGTGGTTAGACAAGAACACTCAAGTTGGGTTATTTCTGTATGAAATTATTGATCGCCACTGATGGACCATTACCATGTAGAATAAGATGGATTAACACAGAGAAGAGAAACTATCTGAGGACTAGCGATAGAGAGACAAAGGAAATTAATGACAGGAGAAAAGCCACCATGCTGATAAAAATACAGAAAACAAGAGATTTAGGGAAAAGCTGAGATGTTAACTCATGGCAGGGGCATCTCTGCATCCCTCTCTCTTTCTTTCGTTCCTCTCATTCCTGCTAAATGCACCTGCTGCTGGGCTATCAGGACTGAATAATTGGCAGATCAGTTAAGGGCCAGTGTCTCTCGCCTATCCTGTGGTTTAGGCACCACATGGGTGAATGTTCTCCACCTTCAGATCACCTGCTGCTCTAAGCTGGGCTTGAAATCAAGTCATTCATGATACACAGAGTAAGAAACTTACTGGTGGGGGAAAAACACAATCATGAATACGTTATTAGAAATGTACTTTTGAATCCAAGTTGGTTTCATATGGTTTTGAAAAAATAAGACATTTTCAGTTTTTACCTTAAAATGGATAGTTCACTCAAAAATGAAATTCTGTTAGTATTTACTAGTTCCAAACCTCTATACATTTCAAAACACAAAAGAATATATTTTGAAAAATGTGAGTAAATAAACATTAAGCCTACTGGTTCCCACTGACTTCCATAATTTTTTCCCCCATACCTTGGACGTCAGTAGGGACCATCAACTGTTTGTTTAAACAAATTCTTTAAAATACCTAAATTCTTTTGTGTTTATTTAAATGTATCATTCTTTAAAATGTCAATTGGTGTAACCATCAAGTAAAAAGTAATAAATAAATAAATAAAACTGAATACATGTGAGTGTATAAACCTGTTCATCATCATCATTATTCTTTTTTTAAGTTCACTATTAATAAAGAATTATAGTAATATATGGTTACACTTTATTTCAATAGTCCACTTTAGACATTCTACTAACTATAAGTAACTGTGTAACTGCATGCCAACTACATGTCAACTAATTCTTAATTTGTAACTACATGTCTACTAACTCTCAGAGTAGACTGTTAGGGTAGGTTTAGGGTAAGTATAAGTTGGCAATAAGTTTACAAAAAAAGTGTTAGAAGATTTTAAGCAGAAAGGCTACTAATACTCGACTAACTGCTAGTAGACATGTACTTGCAAATTTACTTACTGTTAGTAGAATGCCTAAAGTGGACTATCGAAATAAAGTGTTAACTTATATATTTTCATAAGGTCAGTATGCTGCTTCTAGGCAGTCACACAAGATGACATTTTTCAACCTGCAATTTCAACCAAATTATCAGATATCTAAAGAGATAGGAATTCCTCTCTATGGTGTCATTTCCCGCTTTGTTTTTCTGCATGTTTATTGGACAACATTATTCTTGAAAATATAAACAGAAGAATATGCCAACTTACAATTTTTTTTTTCAATATGATATTAGGATAGTTAACATTTTGACTTAATGCCTCGCCTCAAAAAATGTTGCTCATTTTAGTAGATTGTATGTATAAAAGAAATATATGAAACACTTAAAGGGGTAGTTCACCCAAAAATGAAAACGATGTCATTAATGACCCTCATGTCGTTCTCTTTATCACTATCGTCCTTGCAGGACTGGTGATATGCTACAGTGTAATTACATAAGTAGACCTACTCAGTTTTATTAACTAATAACATGTGCTTACGTTTAAGGCTAGGGTTTAATTTACTGTAGTGTTATTTTCTTGACTTGCAATTATGCATAATTTACTGTTATTACTATGGTAATTACATGTAACATGTAATTACAGAAGTGTTTTCCACAAAACATATCTGGGTTGAATATACACTACTTCCCAAGGAAGAAGAAATAGCAGCAAAGCTATATTCCTTTAACTGACAATAATTGTAGTGGGCAACAGCCATCGCATGTTCTCTGGTCATGTGGCTGCGGTCACATGCTTGTCTGAGAGTGAAGCGGGGACCACCCTGTCTGCTCCACTCACTCTCAAAGTAGACTACATTTGAAAGCACTTGCAAGGTCAAAGCCAGGTGTAAAAGGCAATGTGACGTGTGAAGTTGTTTTAAAAGCCAGACGAACGCCATGTGTTCTAATCCTTCTTTTCAAGTGCTGGGTTAAGATAGACACCTTGTACAAGGAGTTTAAGTCTAAATACAACCTTATGATTTACCCTTCCTCTGCATACAAATGTGACTGGAAATTATTTTTAAAAAGAATCGCTACAGCTGCTGCAGGAAGACACAGGGCTCTTATGAGTGAAATCAAAAGATGTTCTGACACTGCTTCTTCAGAAAATCCTTCATCCAGTAAATAATTTTACAGCTGATTAGCTGCAAAACGGACATTTTAAATTATACTCGTCTGGAACGTAGCAGCAGGCATTTCTCTCTTTATTCAAAGCAAACCGCTACAGCACCAGCATCAGCAAAACAGCAAGTGAAGTGAATCTGCTTACTATCTGGAAAAATGATATTCTTGTCCAGTCAAGGTTCTTATCTGACACATTTACAATAAATTATTCAATGATGAGCAGTGGAGGGTTGTGAATACCCTCATTAGCTCATGATATTTTGTGCTACAGTGTCACAAGCTTTCAAATAAACGAATGTGTTGATGGAGCAGGAAGAGAAAGAAATCCCTCAGGGAACAAGAGCTCCAGACTTCCTTTAGTGCACGTGTCTTTTGGAGAGGGATGGAAACATATAATTGAATAATATTGTACTGTACTAGTATTACAACATCACAGTACAAGCAGAAGAGACTAGGGAGTGTTGTAATACATTTTGTTTCACTGCCTGAAACTTGTTTTTGTGCATCATCTCTCATGATTCCCATATTTACCTGGTACAAACTGAAGTAGGTAATAATCAAATTTTCTTCTTCAAATGAATGGCTGTGCCACTTCTAATCACATTTCTTTTGAAGGATTTAATCTAAAAATGGAAAACAATTTCTCCAGCAGAAGCAGAGTTGTACAAAATTCAGATCTTAAGAACTGAGTGTCAGTTTAAATTGAACTGAATTGGCCACACGCCACAGCCATGAATTGGAACGAAAGATGAATTTACTGAATTGCAATTCAGTGAAATTCAACACAGGCAATACAGTTTGGGAAATTGTTCCATCCATCCATCGGTTCAATCAAGGCTTTGGTCAAGCCAACAAGTTAGTCTGCACAAACTTTACTTGTCTAATAAAAAAAAATAGTCAGCTGAATTTCCATTTGCATTATACTTCATTCTAAAATGTTTTATACCTCAGTACAAATGCATTTTCTTAAACCTAAGGGACAATGACTTCTGTACAGTTCTTTCTAAATTGCATACCCTTTTAAAGTTTCTGAACTAAAGTTGCTTGCAATTTATCACTTGCTATTCTGTTTATTTAAAATTTGATGGCGGCTACATTATTGAAATGTGAACATATTGGTCTTTAAATCCATTATTGATGGTAGTCAAAATTTCCTTCTAAACGTGTCCCTCATGGTGTTTTTTCCCCTTTTGATGAAAGAAAGAGCACAGCTCGGCTGCTGGCATGCAGATCACTTTCTCAGGACAATCTCTAAAGAGCTGCTGAAACCATGCCAAAGTACTACCTAAACACAAAAACGAATGAATGGATCGGACTAATTCAAATAAAAACTTCTTTTGTCCACTTTTGCTGAGTAATGCATTAGCTCATCCCTCATGAAAGCAATATTTCCATTTAAAACCATAATAAAAAAGTATGCCTTCAAAGCATTCCCTCAACCTTAGCCAGAGACTGAGGAAAGAGATTGGTCTGCATTAAGCCTTGTCAGGACAATGGATGATGTTTTTTCACGCCCTCTAAATAGATCACTGACTTGTATTATACCGTTAGCAGTAAACAGAATCCAAGAGGGCTTTTAACCTTTAACCTCTGCTAGATTACTCCAGAATAATGATCAAACTCGGGGACGTTACCAAGCTCATAGGGACTGATTTACACCAGTGTTATTTTAGTATTATTTACTGTACTGTAAACTATAATAAGTACTTTTAATTATCTTCTATTTATACTTTCAGCCTTCATTTTAATTGCCAGTTATATATTTTAATTTTGCTTTAATGTATTTAGGTATATAGTTTTAGTACTTTATCTTGCAATTATTTCAGTTAATTTCATGCAAGTTTTTAAAGTTTATTTTAGCCTATTTTACTCCAGCTCTTATTACTGAAAAGTTTTTTTTATCATTTTATTTTATTTTAATTTGAGTTAAAGATAAAAACACTGATTTAGACAGCGAATGAACTAAGAACTGTGAAACACTGGATGACTTCTCAACTAATAGCATTTCTCAGTTCAATCAAAGAATAACGATGGGAACAGATTTGTGCTAATCCTGGCATAACGAAGCAAATACTTGCTAATTAGCCAGCTGACCTTTTTCAGCCCACATGTGTTCCTCTCACATTACAGCATTTCAATAGTGGAGACTGGGAAGTGTAGTAACACTATTGGCCACTATCATAAACGATGACCACCCTCTGTGTGATGGTTTATAATTTATCTGGTTTAGAATTGAATTTGTGATCATCCTAATGAATAGTAAATTACTGGTATCATCCTGATGAAAGTATGTAACAGTGAAGTGCTTTAGAAAAAGGAAACAAATGGAAAGTACAATAATGCTCCTTAATTCATACAGTAAGTCTGACAAATAGATTTGCATGAGATTTTAGAAATAAACATAAAATAAAATTATATTAACTTTAAGCATATTATGATATTCCATCTGTCTGGAACTATGCAGGCTGTTTTTTTCCCTCTCCAGATTCGCCTGCTGCCACATGGATCGTATTCCATCTTGTTTACACCTGCTCAGTGGGTCTGTTTAGTTGTGCGCCAATTAGGACCTAATTAAACGCTGGAATCCTCAAGTTGAGCTCAGTAAGATTTGAACCTGAGTTCATCCTTTGATCTTCTCTGACGGATAAGGTGTCTGTTCTGAGTCTAAACCTCCAGTCGGAGAAAATCCAGTTCATTATAAAAAGCTTTTTGGGAGATGAGAGGGAAAGGCAGGGGGTGGGGGTGGGGGGTATTTATGGCTAAAGAAGCTCAAGTGTTAAGGATCTATAACGATCCCCTCATGCAAGTTTGGGTTTTCCGCCCTGTGAGCAGAGATGACAGAAGGAGGATACAGCTGCTGCAGGATTACAAATCCATATCAGTCCACCCTTTGTGTGCCAGTGGATTCTGTACACTCCAGAAAATTCTCAAAAATAACTTTCAGTAACTGCCTTCTCCTCAGAAACCTTTGAAGTCCTTTGAACTTTAAAAATGTATAAACTGCTATGTCCTATATACTGCTAAAATGCCAAACAGCATTAACTAAACTTTCAAAGTCTGTGCAGGGAACTGGCACAACATCTAGTCAGATGCAACGCTACATTCAAGCAGGAAGATCAATGGATTTGTTACTTCTGAAAGGAAGTGTTATATATGTACTCCACATCTGGAACAAAAGCAATTTGTTTTTCTTCCATGCTAGGTGAAAAAAACCCTTGCATTATCCAGCCTTTCCTCGTCTCATCTCAGCTGATTTGGTTTGCTGGTTTTAGAACGATTTTGGGTACTTATCAGAACTGGATAAGCGACCGGCTAAACCTAATTGTCATGTTGGGAGACCAGCAAACCAAATAGCTGTTTTCCATTTTGTACGGACTGTTTTGGGCTGTTTTCTCATCTGCTTCTCTTTCTTGTCATGGTTCGGTGGCAATTCCCTGAACAATAAAGACAAACTGGCGCAGTGGTTAACAGTGATGTGTACAAAAAATGGCAATGACACACATCATTCGTTTAGTTCCCCTCTTGCCAAAGTGTCCTGTGGCTTCAGCAGAAAGACAGAGCTCATTTATATGCCATACAGAGGGAGCAGGTGTTTCAGCTTCAGGCTAGCTTAACATCAGTTAATGCCCCTCAAACCCCCTGCAGGCAAAATCATAAGGATGGTCTGCGAAAAAAAGACAAATATAACATACACACACACACATACTGTATAACTATTTGGTTTGCTGCTCTAGCTGGTTTCTAAGCCTGACAAGAAGGTATTTTTGATCAGTTATTTGGTTTCCCGTGCAACGTCTTTTTGCACAATGAGGATTCAAATTGTGAGCAAGTCAAATAAGCTTAAATTGCCAGACATTAAGAGTGCTCACAATTATATGAAATGTGATAATGTTATTATTCTAAAGCATGCACAATCCTCGGTATCCATTTCAGAGATTAATAAAGCAGTGTTTTGAAAAACCGTCTGTGCACTGAAGTCACATTTGCTCACATCAGCTCTTTTTTCTCAATCCTTTTTTCTCTGTAGTTCCGTTTTAAGTATTAATGAGGTCTAAAGAGCAGGGCAGGTGAATAAAACATCAAAGATACACTTACACAGTCTTTCAAATTAAACTCTGGGCTAGAGAGCAGTGATTCCACTGAACATCAAACGCCGTTTTTGAGAATTGAGGCGGTGTATTTTTTCACACAAAAGTTCAAGCTGCAAAATACATAAAACTGAATACAGTATGATGATAATTAGAATATATTAAAAAGTACTTATGATCAGGACTTATCTGGAACAAAAATGAAAGCATAAAATTATAACAAAAACAATTTACTTTTGAAAGACTGTTTTAATATTTGATGAACATTTTATTCTTAGCAACATGTAATCAGTTTAAAGTTAAGAGAGGCATGATCAGTTCGCAATTAAAATGCAATCCCTTAAGGAATAATGCTACTACATTTAAATTAGGATTTCAAAAGCACAGAATAAGCATTCTCAGCAAAATACTGTGTATCTCAATTAACATTTCAACATTACTTCCAAGAATCATGCCACTGAAACTTGAACCTGGTTAAAACACTTTTAACATGGCAACTTTGATACCAAACCTATGATAAGTAAAGGCCTATCACAGAGCACTGATTCCAGCACTGCTTCCAACACCAAACAAAGAAACATGAACAGGCCTTATCTGTAGGCTTTTAATGTATTCTGATAGGTTACAGGAACCTGCTATCTTACTGTATCAGGCACACATGGCACGAGTTTCGAGAGTAGTACAACATGCATTCTCAAACGATTACACGTCAAAGTGAACACCGTCCCTTTAAATCAACACACCACACCCTCTGTTTTAATGTGATATCTGAATAATGCAAGCAGTCTTCACTTTGAGGGTGGCTATGTGCAAAAGTGACCCATGTGGGTGTGAAGCCATTCTGGATGGAATCATTATCACGTGGGAATTGAAAAATAAGTTAAGATAAAGCATTTTACAAGGCAAAGAGTGAAGTGGCCAAGTGTGGTGTCCCATTCTCAGAATTTGTGCTCTGCATTTAATCCATTCAAGTGCACACACACAGCAGTGGGCAGCCAATTATTCACTCCCACCACCTACAATTCCTGCCAGACCCGAGACTCAAACCCAAGACCTTCAAGTTACAAGTCAGACTCTCTATCCATTGGGCCACTACTGCCACACAGAGAAAAAGCTTAAGGTAAAGAGTTATAAAAGTAAAAACAAATATGGTTATATTAAACACACAATATCAGTAGTTTAAAAAATCTGTCACTATTTTCAGTTTATCGCAATCTCAAAAGTTTCCATTATAATCTCTCTACACAGCACAATAAATCTCTTATTTACATCACATCTCAGGACTGAAAACTCTGGTTTTGAGCGGTGAGGGGATTCTGACTAACTGAAACACCTCTGACTGGCAATTGCACAGCAAGCACGTCTGTGATTGGCTACAATGTTCAACACTGGAAAAACACATTTTAAATAGAAATGTTTGATGTTCCCCAGAGCAAAACCTCAGAGAGACAGATATGCACTGGAGTCTGCTGTGAGGTGGCTGCCGCATAGGCCTACTTTCATTTTGTTGTTTATGTTTATTTTGTTATTATGGTGACATATCATAAAATCAGACTTTTTCTGTGTTTAAGTGCTATAATCGGGTCGCCCGAGGCATCTATCACCCCAGAAAATGTGAGAACAACACAGTAAATGTATATATGGTAAGCCTTTCTCTATAAGCATGCGAAAAAACGAGCTGTACAGATTTCATTCCCCCTGTGACGTAGATGTAGCTCTTGTTATAATATTACTGTCCCTTAATCTGCAAGTTTCCACCCACAGCGCCACCACTGTTTTTATTTTTATTTTTATTTTTTTGCAAGCGGTATACCAGTTCTAACACCAAAAGTACTGTATGAGCAAAACATGCCTACTTTTCTATCTTTGGCTGCACTGACATGAACACTATTTAGAGTCCCAGCCTCAGAGGAGACAAAAGAGCAGTGGATTTATTGATTTATTTACTGTAAACTATCCTGCTGCAAAACATATCATATATAAAAATGCAATTTACCTAATGCTGTTTACCTTCACCTCACGACTGTGTTTAACATAAACTTGTGTGTATGTGACAGCTTAAGCATAATAAGACATATTGGGCAGTATATGGAGTCAGTCAAAGCATCTTTCATCTATGATAAAATAAAAGTGCGACAGTCGAGGTTCACAATACCCCGCCGAAAACAAGCCCAGCTCTGCCACAAGATCCAGCACTGAAGTTGAAATGATTTATCATGTTTGTAACAGTATAAAATATGCTGTATTAGGAACTGGACTAATCAAAAACTAAAAACTAGTGGCTGTGTTATTGTTATTGTGTAAAAAAATAAGCAATTATTATTGTAAAAATGAATGTCTAAAATCAACTCATATGTTAAATAAACAACCCAACTTGCTGGGTCAGGTTAGCCCAACGTATGTTCTGTCCAAAATTGACCCAGCAGCTAGGAAAAAACAACCCAAATTGAGTTGTTTTTAACCCAGTGTATCTTATAGTGTAAACAGGAGCAGACATGAAGAGGATGCTGTGACTGTAATTGAGGAAGAACTCCCATTGATAGTGGACACCTATGTGGATCTATTTTATTGGCAAGCACTCCTGTCATTTTCAAGGTTCAGCTCCATCCTATCTCTTCTCACAGCACACAGAGGCCCACAACAAAGCTTTTTCCCTCCTGAGCCATCGCATTCTGCCGTTTGATGTAAACGGAGCAGGCTGTGGAAATCACGCACTTCATACAATCCGTGCTCCTGTTCAACTATTAATCCTCCGTTTCAAATACCTGCATGCTAGAGTTTAACAGCACATATTTTCCCCATTTGTACCCACTGATGGTTTAAAACTGTAATTGAAATCCAGCAAATGTAATTATTTAAATCCGACGACCCCCGTCTCAACCTAAACGGCGAATATGGCTGCATGCGGACATGTTTGATGGGGATTACTTAGCAACAGGGAGGTGATTTGCTGTAGCGCTGTGAGATCTTTCATTAAACACTGCCATTTAGTAGCAATTACTTATGTGCCAGTGGGGCACACCCTCCAAATGGCTAATAACACTTTGTGTATGCAGGTCTATATATTAAAATAAATCATGCAGTCTTGTCTTAATCCACCAGCAGATGGGCTGCTTTGTCTGCTCTTCACTGGACGCCCATTCCAAGAAGCTGGACCATTTATCTTGTCAGAGTAGAGGTGGTACACCATTTGGGGTTCTCCATGGCTGGGTCTGGGTTGTTTATAATGGCACTGGGGCGAATGATGGATGTCTTTCACTCTTGATGAAGTTCTTGGTATGTGCATCTCCTCTCAGGCAGAAAGGGGCACCCCATGTGAGGTTACCCGACACCCATCCCCCCTGATGAAGGCGTGGGCTTTTTTTTTTTTTTTTTGACAGAGACAGAGAGAGGGGCTGAGATACTCTTAACAGATGGGCTCTTTTTCCAGTATCTCTGAAGCTCATGCCTCTACACAAAGTATGACTTTTACTGGTCCTGGAGATAGGGAGTGTGAGGTATATGTAACAAAATTATATATAACTTCCTTTATTTTATAGTCTCATTTTGCCCTTATTTTATAAAACATAATGCAGTGAAATATGTTATGTAATGTATTGATATATATATATATATATATATATATATATATATATATATATATATATATATATATATAAATCTACCCAGATGGGTTTACTTAAAATCTGTATTATTATTATTATTATTTATTTAGTTTTAGCTTTTATTATATTTTCCGTTTTCATTTTAGTTTAAGCTCTAGGACCAGATTTACTAAAAAGGCACAATCTACTAAGAGCATCGCAAATTACTGCCTGCTTTAAGACACACTTTTTTAAGGCATTAAATGATACCAGTAATTTGATGAGCACAAATCTTAGTAAACAGTATTGCATATATCAGAATTTTCTCCTCCCATCAAATTTGCATTTGAGAGGGAAACTCCTGTAAATGAATATTCACTAAGGTATGGCACAAAAATAGCTGTGTTCATGCCTTTTCAGGACTCATTTTTCATTGTGCATCTATAATAGATCCTGAAAGTACTATTTTAATGCAAAAAGACGGTTTGCCCTGGTGCAAGCTGTTAGCAAATCTATCAGATTTTATGTGCTTTTTAAGTAAAGTCATTTTATTTTTGTTCCTTTACAATTTTTACAGTTTTAGTTTGTTACTTCAATTTTCACATTTATTTACATTTGGTTAGTTGCACAGGCAACATTTTTATTTTCATGTTTGTCATCTAATATTTATTATTCATTTAAACTTTTCTTTAATCAAAGAAAACTTTAGTTTTAATAAAATTAAATAATTTTAATTCAAAGAGAGATTCTCAATATACTGTAAAAAGATTTTTGAAGTTGTAAATAAGGATTAATGGAGTACAGATTACAAGAAAACATTTGTCTTTCTACTTCAAATTTTCAGGTTTAATTCATTGTGTTACCTGTCAAAACTACACATTTAAATAAGCAACATTCAGACTAGAACAAGATGTTTTGAAATTGGTAATTAGGGCCAGTATTGTTTTAGATCACACTGGCAGTTCTTCAATACCTAAGCAACATTAGGGCAAGCAAATGTCAACATTTTCATTTTTTGGTGAACTATGCATTAATGTATAATGATTTTCCTAAGAAATTAACCCTCATAATGTTGTCATAGACAGTAAATAAGGACCATAACATTTCTTTCCTCAGGTTTAGTGTCCCTGCTAAGTTTGAATTCTCAACTGTGCCAGAATTCATTATGTTTGGTCGCAGGTAGACAGCATATCATTTCAATAGAGCATGAATAATGTAGAACCCTCAGAAGCCCCTGCCCTAGAACAGAGGAGGAGATGGGAATTGCAAGGGGTTAATGTAGGTCTGGCTTTTCCATCCTTACGGTTACATCTGAGGAAGTCCGCAGGGAGCCCAGGGCTCAGCGTCTTCCAATTTTCACTACATCACAAAGACAATAGTCAACTGGGCCAGGAGCAGACGCACAGGAAGGCCTCAATACCACAGCATGACTTATATGGATTGAGACTGAAGGGTGAGGTGAGTCAGGGGTGAGAGATGATTTGTGTGTGAGCGGAAATGGTTTTCTCCATTTGGCTGTTGATGCATTAATGAAAGGTTAATTATTGAATTATTTACTATAGTGCAATTCTCTGTCAGGATCTTTCAAAAGTATTATAAAAAAAAAAAAAAAAAAAAAAAAATATATATATATATATATATATATATACACCTGAAACATGCTGCAACTTTTATTCCAAAGTGACTTACTGTATATATATATATACAGTATATATATATATATATATATATATATATATATATATATATATATATATATATATATATATATATATATATGTATATATATATATATATATATATATATATATATGTATATATATATATATATATATATATATATATATATATATATATATATATATATATATATATATATATATATATATATATATATATGAAAAAGAAAGAATTGGTTATATTGTTTAGGCTTGGCGTTTATAAGAAATTTTGTTTATAATGAATGTCACTATAATTTAAATCTGAAGTGGCACCTGGTCAAAATGGTATTGTAGAGAAAAAATATATATAAATAAAACCGCACAGAATATACAATCACACATGTGATTTTGCTTTTATATACCAATAAGTGAATAGTGTGTAACTTACATTTTAGACACAATATTTCCTTTAGTTCTAAAAGAAGTAACAACAGAATCAACTGTTGTGTGTCTCTGAGCAACACAGTATGCGGTTTCATTCTTGAACAGTTTGGTTGAATGATTCAATGACTCAGTCATAAAACCTAAAAATGCTAACTTAGCATTACTTTTGCAGTTAAAATACATTAAAACATTAAAAGGATGATAACTCCGGAAATAGTCCACTGTTTTGGCATTCCTCACTGTTCTCTTCCGTCGTCTGGATTCTTTTACCATAACAAAAGCCCTCATGCAGGCTGGCTGTCAAGAACTAATGTACCAGTTTCCACAACATGCAAAACTTCTGAACCGCTTCAGTCAAAAGCTTTAGAAGTACCATTAGACTACTCCTGATGGAGGTACTTTTTTATTGACACTGCAAAAACTGAATCAGCTACTCCACTGCAGAATGTATGATAGATATCTATACGTATGTTTACACATACATTTTATACATTTGGACTAAAGTTAATTGGTTAACTGTAAAATACCTTACCGTATACAGTGAAAAACAAAAAATGGTTTAACATTACATTGTGTCATTTTACTGCAAAATACTGTCTATTGTGTGTGTGTGTGTGTGTGTGTGTTACATTTCCTTAATGTGCTTTGCAGTGTTTATGTAAACATAAAATGCACATCTGCAAGAACCACCTTTACGTCCAATTACTAATGACATCACCGTGGTAGGTTGGAACAGCAGCAATGGCCGGTGTGGTGGAACAGCTGAGCGTCCCTGTGAAGGACTAAGACTGCGCTGAAGGTTTGCCACATCCTGTGCAGGTGTTTAAACAGCTGGCCGAATCTGGACCCCAGGGCGCTCTACAGGACGCCAGAGAAGAAGAAAACAACTCAGCAACAAGCGGAGAGGTGGGGTGCAGGTGATGGACGAAAGGAGCCTGGAAGGGTCCTCACACCTGCCTGCTGCAGGAGAGTTTTGCTGGTCTAAGCACATTTCGGAGGGTCTCTGTGTTTAGAAGGCACTGGAGCAGATCAAGGTGAATGGAATAATAACAAAGTCTATGCGGCTTTGAGGGATAGCCATCAGACCAAGACCACAGAAAAACCAAGGTCTGAATCCAGCTTTGTGCTATGAATACAAGCATTTAACAACAGGATCTGGTCACAGCAGAAATTGTCCTGTGTAATGTGGTCAGGCTGATATGTTCCTTTGAATAACACTGGATATCCAAAAATATATTTGAAAGCCTCTGATGCTTTAATTCATCAGAAATCTTCTCCAAACTCAGGTCAATGACAATCATTTTTCAGTCCTATCTGTTAGTTTATTAAAATACATTTAAATTACAGTGTATTCATACATACAATGACCTGCATACTCATCTTCTATGATAAACACATTTTTAATTCTGAATTAAAATTCATTTTGATATTTTTGGGGGTCATAAAGTGATTTTTTAAGATACTTGGAGAGAGGGGTCATAAAAAATGTCAGATTGGTAGAACTGTCCTTATATCATAATGAAGGAAAAAGTGTAATTAAAAGACATTAATAAATGTTTTGTTAAGAGGTTTTATTCTCCTAATAAATAATAAAAAAATGTTTATGTCAAACTTTGATATTAAGTGTCATAATAGTTTTTATTTTTAGGGGGAATATGTGTCCTTAAAAGAATGAAGGAAAGCGAATAGAAGAAAGAAAGTGTTGTTAATGGAATAAAATTAGCATAGTTTATTACATTAACACTTTTTCTTATCTATTAGGTGGAAAAAACTAAACTGCTTCCCTGATTATTAATATTGACAAAAATATTTGTATATCAAAAGTCAGTAAATAAAGTCATGTGGCTCAACTAACAAGAAGAGTCATGGAATCATGGAAATTACATCATGAAAATCTTACCGGGGTAAAACAACATGAGGGTGAGTAATTAATGGCAGAATTTTCATTTTGGGGGTGAACTAACCCTTTAAAATGTGTTCCTGCATGTACTCAACTAGTAAGAAAAATGGTATTACTACACCACATCACATTTTACTGTAATTAAATTAACATGTTCCTATGGTAAGAAAGCTTTTCAACACAATTCAAAACCAACGTAAATACAAAGAGTACATTTCTAAGAACTTAGCAAAATGTAGAATCTTTCACATCACTTACCCACATCAAAAATGAGCAGTGGACACGCATTAGTGCAGATATCACGCACAATAAAGATTATAATGCCATCTTTGTCTTTATAGCCAAATTAAATCAAATTGATCTATTGTAGATTGTGTCAAGAGGCTGTAATGTGATGAAAAAATTCATGTTGAGCTTTCAGATAATATTGTATACAAAGGTCTAACTATCAACCACCTGAAATGTATTTTGTCATGTTTCTTTATTCTATAGGCCTTTTCATACAGGAAAACCTTTTAGGCAGCACTCCTGTTGTGAAGCACTTCGGTCAATGTGTTTTGCCATTTATTTCCTACTATTCGTTTTGGCAAGCTTACAGAAGGGGCAGCATGAAGAATGCCAAGGGACGTTGGGCCTCACATGGTCTCTATTACAGTGGACTTATGACCAATTTGTAGCGTGGGCAGCCAAAGACTTGATTTAGTGGGCACACATGGTGCTCTGCTTTGGCTGGGATATGTTTAAGTGTGAAATTATTCCAGATGACATACCTCACCTCCACCGTATCTAACTGTCTTATAAGTGCTCACAGCCTTAAGCATGGGAGAGTGAGCCAGCAGTGGCTGAAGGTAGGCCAGATATGCTTGTTCATGGTCCGCTAGGCCCGCTAGAGAATTTGGAAGAGGATGTAGAAAAGCAAATGTTATCATGTTCTTTTCCTTCGCCTGAACTGGACCTTTTCAGTAGGCTAAACATGAGAGCTTAGTATAACTCAATTTCCTGCCTGGTCTCATTCACCAAACAGAAACGTTAATTAAACACATAACATTTGCAAAGCTTTTCCACTGCACGAACATGAAACCTAACACAATATTATAGCATTGTTGAAAGACACCCTCCCATCTGACTACACATGAACATTGCTGGCAAAATGAGAGAAATCCACAAAAAACATACATGACCACAGCCAGTACTGTCTTGATGGGATTTGAGATTAAATAAAAAGAAAAAAAATAAACTATTAACTGCATTGGTAAAGAGCTGTTAGTTAAGAAGTGTGAAAACAAAGTAACTAGCATTTGTATTAACCGGTAAAGTCGTTCCAGTAATTTTACAGGTGTTACTGTGTGAAAGGGGCTAATGAAACATTTATAAAGATTTCTATTTCTAATTCAAATGATGACTAGTGTTCAGAATACTGTTCTACTCATTAAAGAATACTGGGGGGGGGGGGGGGGGGGGATCACACTTTCCAAAAAGTAGGAAGCAGCACAAACACGTCATCCAAATCAGCATATTAAAATGATTTCTGGAGGACCATGTGACATATGGAGTAATGATTGCTGAAAATTCAGCTTTGGCATCACAGGAATAAATTACATTTTAAAAATAAAAGTTTTAATTTACTTGTATTAAAAATAAAAATTTCCATATTGTTACTGTATTGTGCCCAATAGGCCAATTATACACATTATATATGTTTAAATGTCAAGTTCAATAAAGCAATTATTCAAATCAGGTAACAGCACAAATGTAATTTTGAATGAAGCCGCTGCAGTCTTGAGGGTTGGTTGTGAGTGTTAGGTTGTGGAGGACACTCTACCACTGCAATCTCAAATATGCTCTTTAAAATGCATGAAGTGCACTGTGCTTCTGGATATATGCCCGGTTATAGCTTTCTTTTCCATCATCTTCTGTCATGACCAAATTAAAATGTACACAAACATCTCTTTCAAACGAAATTTTCTATTTAACTTGACCTTCGAAAGGCACTGAAATAAGAGCAATGATTTAAAAATCACTTAAAACGCTGAATTTGGGCTGCAACAGTGGATAGTTGTAAAATGAAGCTCTGGGGTGGGGGCTTAAAGCCTGAATACATTCACCTCCAAAGCTTAGTCTGTTCTGTCCATAGCAAATACACAATCATCCCACTCTGGCCATGTAGGTGAAGGTTGAAACTGGAGAGAAACAAAGAAGGAGAGAGGGTTTTTACCTCTGTCTGTTTGCAAGGATGGAAAGACCATCTCAGAAATTGAGCCTGTCCACCCACATGTGCTTCCCATCTGTCCTGTCACGCACTAAAATCACTGTCTGCTTTCAACTCCCTGCTTTTCAAGGTGCAATGGGGATTCTCCTGGAAATCAACTAGCCTCCTTGACTATTCAGAATGGGAGGTTGAAACAGACAAAACAGAGTATACCAACAGCGATACATTTAGACGAAACTGTACTACCCGTTTTACTTGGTAATCTCTAGAGTACATTAAAACAAAGACCATTCCCACAAATTACTGCTGCAATGCAAAGCATAGTAGTCTTTGCCTAAATATCATCAATTTGCATCTTATTGCTTAAGAATTTTAAATAGGTTTAATAAAGTACTACTTTATATACACACACACACACACACAATATTTTCTGAGGAGTACTTATGTTAGTGGTTACTTATGTTTATACATCAAAAACTGTCATCATTTAGAAATAAACTGCAATTTTATACCGTCATTTTAGTTCTGATTTGAACAGTTTAAAAGGGTGGGTATCCTTTAAGACCTCAATGTAAACGCCCTCTGCTACGATTGGGTAACATCTGTGCATAATAAAAAAACCACTGAATTAATTTGAAACCCTTTTACTACTGAGAAGTGTTGATTACACCATTATATTTGTATCTTTTTTTAGGTGATAATATTCACGATGTGAACAGAAATAAGTGTAAATATTCCTCAGAAGGAAATCTGGCCAATGCTCATTTAAAATAAATGTTTTGGATTGTATCGCTTACTGAGGTTAAAGACTTTTCTCTATTTCATCAAGAACGCAATGAATTCAACTGTAAGGTGCTCAGTCTCTCTCTATTCAATACCAGCCCTGAATCTCCAGGGAATGGCGACTGAAGGAAAATCCACTTTAAATTTAAATGGGATTCGTTGCACAGCGGGGAAAAATGGCTTTAAAATGGGAAATGAACTGCAGACTTAAGATGAAATATTTTGTCAAGCTCCAGCAAGGCATAAGAAAAAAGGGACAAACCACTTGACAAACAATTATCTAGAGGCCAACAGAAGTACTCCAACCAACAGGCACATCAACAGAAAATCTCACACATCAATTCCATGTCAAAGCTGTGAATGACACATAGACTCAAAAACTGATGTACATGGATGATGCTCCATTCTGTGACACAATACACACTAATATATACCATAATAACAAAACAAAGGCTTCTATTATATTAAGTGTCTTTAGATAAATGTAGCCTATATGACATACTAGGAGGGAGATTAAACACTCAAAGTGGCGAAAACTGTGTATTTTTATGTCATTTATTGGTAATGTCATTTATTTAATTGATAAATTCATTGGCACTAATTTACAAGAAAATAAAGCACTGCACAGGTGCTCATTAAAAAATGAAACAAGTGTCAAAACTTCTAACATGGATTATGCTGCTCCTGGTATTGCATGTAACAAACACAAATCTCGAGTGGTCTTAAAGGGATAGATCAGCCCCAAAAAATTATTCTGTAATTAATTGTTCGTCCTTTGTGTTATTCTAAACCCTCAAGACCTTTGTTCTTCTTCTGAACATGATATTTTTTATGAAATCAAAGAGTT